>NW_007579178.1:77091-78545 GCF_000690725.1 Stegastes partitus
CCCTAAGTCAGCTGGGATAGGCTCCAGCCCCCCCACCTAACCCTCGTGAGGATAAAGCGGTGTATAGATAATGCATGGATGGATGTGTTTTTTTTTGTTTTTTTTTTTAAATTGTAAAATATATTGAATTCACTGCTAAATTTGTTTGGCAGAAACATCTAAACCACTAAATCAAACCCTCTGCTATTCTCAGCTGCAGAGGAAATTCAAAATGACTGCAAACCATAGCAATGGAGGAACTAAAGAGAAGTCCCCACTAAAGAACACATTATGTGTTACAAAAGCTATGCATGCATTAGAAAACTGACTTTTGAAAGTTTGTAATTTCACCGTTGAATGCACCCTTTGTTGGCTGTGTTTCCCAGTTAAATCTGAGAGGAGACTGGTGTGTTACGCTGTTGGCCAGAAACGTTAGGATTGGGGAATATATCATCTCCTTTTTATGAGAAGGACTCTCTAAATAGCCTTGTTACTGGCACTGATTTACTCTTTAAAAAAAAAAAAAAAAGTTAAATTCAAGGCAACCCTGGGGACAGCGGGAAGATCAGAATTTCTTCACATTGAATCTGATATTCTTATTGCATTACTGGTTTACTGGCTTCCGTTTTCTATTCTTTGTTTTTGATTGTCGCTTACAGCTTCTAAAAAAGCATCCGGATGTCGTTGAGTAGAAGGTCAAAGTTTTCGCCTGTCTCTGTTCAGCCTCCATGCTATCCACATCTCAGTCCTGCACATACACACAAAGCAGAGCCAACAAACACACACGTCGACACTCAGGTGCTGATGCACAAAGTTGCCCGGGCCAACCTCCACCTCCAGCATGGGACTGTTACGCTGTCGGGATCTGAGCCACACATCTCTCTGACGCACAAACAAACACGCACGCTGTCTTTCAGAGATCTGAGAAACAGACATTCGCTAATGGCTCTTTTGTTACGCGACTCTTTTGCTCCTGTCTTCCTCTCTGTATGTAGTTCTTGCTGTTTCACACACTCCCAATCTCTCCCCCCCACTTTCAATCTATTAATCTTGCTCTCCTTTTGTGTCATCGTCATCCTCCGTTTTCTTTTCCCGTCTGTGTTCTTTCACTTCTGTATCTTCTTTCTAAGGCTCTGTCCTCTCCCTGTCAGTACAGTAGATAATGAGGTGATTGCAGCTGCTAGGACAGTGCATCAATGCATGTCGTCCTGTCCTCTGTTGTAACAATAACCACGGCCGCTGGTTTACTGTAACACGACGCACGCACTCTTCTTTATTTAACACACACATCTATGCCTCCTCCTTCCTGCCTCACTGGCCACACACTTTTTGTTTTTTTTTCTTTTTTTAAATCATCGCCTTTTCTAATTGCTTCTGTTTCTGTTACAGGGATACAGTGGCTTCACGTCACCCTTCCTGTCGGCTTTAACAAAACTACAAACCTCCATCTCGCTTTAAACACCACTGTGTGATAG
>NW_007579178.1:79275-100910 GCF_000690725.1 Stegastes partitus
AATGTTCAAGTCCAGGACCAATTAAGTAAAAACATCTGTGAAATAGCAGCAATATCAAATGTAGAAACGAAAGCACTAATGTTAGACAATCATCGGTTTTTCACATCGGATAAATTTGTTTTTCAGATCGACACCGATATATCAGAAAAAAATAACACTAATACACTAATACCGTGCATCCCTAATTTTAAGTTTTAGCACTTCCAAAGATTTAGCACTTCCAATTCACCTGTACCCTGTGGTGGTTTTATTAGACACCACGGTGAGAAATATGCGACAGTGGCCCCTTTGTAGACTCAAACTGGGAACAATGTGATTATGTAAACCCCTGACACATGAGATCTTTCTTTTTGTCTTTTTTTTTTCTTTTTGATGTTTTCCAGTGAAGTGGAAGCAAGCACTGATGAGTGGCAGCAAGAAATATGACTTCTTCGTTTGCAGTAAAGGAAGCACAAACAGCGACCTCAATCTTAACATTTTTTTCCAATTCAGCCAAGTATAAAAACTTTGATGTTTTGATTTCAAAACAAAATCACATTTATGCACAAGTTGAAATAGTAAAACCTCATCATTCACATTTTAATTTTATTTTTTCTTGTGTCTCCTTCTGCACAGTCCCACCATCCAAAAAAAAAAAAAAAACCTTACAGTAATTTCTACGCCTACTCCACTAATATCAATGTAATCCCAGGGTAGTGAAAAAGAAACAACCACAGCATTTATCAAGAGCCACCGTGGCAGTCAAGGGAATAGAAAGCTCTAGAAGCTGTTTGATATGCTGTTACAATCACAGTCAAGTTGACCTTGGAAAACTTTAAAGCGCTGACTGCAAGATGTTAGCATCAAAAATTTCAACAAAGCCAGGCAAGGAGGGGGGGAAACAAATATAATCCTCTTCTGCTTTCACCTCCACGTCTGATTGCCTCATGTTTGAACATGCCATAAGCAGGTTTCCTGCACTGCGGCCTTGAGATTCACAAGTAAAGAGACCATGAAACATAGTGATTCATGTTTCATCTCTCGCTTCCCTCCATATATGCCGTCTCTCAGACTTTGTCTATACAGGAAGCTCTCTCCAAATACGCTCTGCTGTAGCTAATGAGGTTCTGACATCAAACATTTCCCCAATCTGAAACACTACTAAATATAGACCCACTCGTTTCATCAGGTTTCCCTATGTTGTAACTCTCCATGTCTCTTCTATATGGTTTCCTTCTCTACCATGTTCTACTCTTCCTATCAGCTTTCTTCTCCCCCCTTTCCTTGATTCCCTTTCAGCTCTCTTCCATTTTTTTTCCTCCCTCATTCCTGCCTTCCTTCCCCTCTTTCGTCAGCTCTTATTCAAGGTTTTCTACAGGTTTAGCTGTGACAGATGTGTCTCATTTTGCGGGGAGCAGCAGCAAGCAGTTCTGATTTTGCGATTATGGTGATTGGAGAGTCATATTATTACAGGGAACAAAAAAAAAAAAAGAGGGGGAAATAAAGGATGGGAGGAGTAGAACAGAGAGACTGGGGAAAGGTAGAAGATAGAAAGGGTAGAAGAAGAGAGGACAATAGGAACGTGAGGAAATAGGAAGCTGATGAGAGGCAAGAAAGGGAAAAGACAGAAGATATAGGGATGGGAAGTAGAAAGGAAAGGAAAACACAGAAGACATGGGAATGTAAAGTAGAAAGGAGGAGAAAGAGGCTGGAAAGACGTGTGTGCCACTTGGTAGTCATCACAGAGAAGCTTTCTCCATTCAGGAACTCGGTGTGCAGCTGTCGCTTCGGGGAACTGATCACACACACCCTCAGTCACAGATACAAACACACACAAGTGCCGAAACACACACATACTATCTTCTGCTCACACACACATGCGCTCGTGCTTTGGGCTGTGCTTTGAACTGATCCCTGCCACTGGAGAGACACACATAGAGAACTGGCTGATAATATTATTATCCTATGGCCTTCATATGGTAATATGGTTTTATTGCTATGAAGAAATATGAATATTATGGCTTTCAGAGGCAGCTTAGGGAATTACATGGCTGTCATGGTTCTCAGCTTCAATGGAATATTTAGATTCTCTATTTATCTAGGGTCTCTGGGTGGGAAATCTATTAAGTTATTTACCTTTGCCATGATGTCCGCTGGTATGTCGTATAGCCATACCTAAGAGTATGTACAAAGGCAAAACATAAGACAAGATTCACCATTGAGTGAAGGTCACATCTCCGCGGGGCAGACTGGCAGACATCTGGGTAGAAAGGATTCTGTGAGACAGACGGTGTCGATGCAGCAGAATACACTCAGACACTATAGCTTCAATGCAGTTTATTCCACAATATGTATTAGAACCGCAACCTAGAAGCTGGTTTGCGAGATAAATGCGTTATGACAAGGAATGTTAATGCTATTAGCTCGTGGATTGATTGAAAAGAATATTTTAACCAAATTATAAACTGATATTGTATAAAATCAAAGGAGATGGATGTCAAAAAATGTACTATATGCAGCAACAGACCACCATAGCAAAGACTTCTGTGATGTTTAATGACTTCCAACCAGAAGTCATTATTTTAAATGGAACAACAATTATAACAATTTTATGTTGAAGTAGCATATGCAATTGAGCTGCTTTTGTGACAGATGTCACATGTCTGCTAGCATCAGTACAGGGGCTAATATTGATTATTAGTTGATAATGCTAGCAGTTATTGGGTAAGAAAAATCTTTAAAATCTGCATCCTTAATTGTACTATATTTTAACTGAATGTCATGCTCATTCAGTTGCCTGCCTGTTCCTGTAAGGTTAGTCTAATATTTTTTTATGTAATATCTTCCGATTTCTCAGGTTCGTGAGTATGTTAAGTACATTCTTGTTAAAAGCCTCTTCACTGAGCATAGTCACTCATCTGCTTTCTTTATTACAATAATCTCACTGGGCACTGTTTTGTCTATTATTGTGTCACAGCCGCTGTCCATGGTGCTGAAACTAAGCTGTTCACACTGGCATGCAGAGATCCCACTTAGGCTGGTCTCATACGACAAGAGTCTCGGGCTGTTTTACCCCCATGTCATCCCTTCCAACAATTAAGGAAGAAATCTGGTCAGGGATCTTAGGAGTTTAAATCAGGATAGATACAATCACTGTGAAAGCGCCCAGAGGACAGTGGTACTGCTGCTAAGCAATGCTAAACATTCTAGCCCTCAAAGCTAACATTAGCTACAGATGTTAAAACTAATCGTTGAAATCTCACCTCCAGTTCTCCCTGAAATGTAACTAACTCATGTCTCCCAGTCCATTTTCTCATACTTTGCATTGGCTTAATTATCTAAGTCATTTTCCCCCACCTCCCAAGTTCACTATCTGTATCTATTCTTCCACCTCCTCGTTGCTGAATCTTGAAGATGCAAAACGAAGATTCTTTTACTCCAGCTGGTTGTAAGAGAGTTATTTTTAGTGGAGTGCCTTTCTTTCTGGCCAGTTCAGTTGATGTTTATCCTCCTACTCTAGAAGTAGATGTTCTTTTTTAGATTTTAAAGGTCAAACATTAAATGTGTTCACAGCTTGGATCTGGTGAAGTCGCAATGTACAGATGAAATGGTTTGCTACCATTTTATTAAAGAAACAAGTCTTTATCTGCTTTGGAGTAATTAACAGCATTAAAAGTTGTGCTCAAAGATACTGACGACAGTGCAGTTGAAAACAAACTTTTACATTTACTTGATAAGCCCACTTTAGTCTCTGCAAAACACCGGTTCATCATTTGAGCTAATCATGTTACAAGGATTCTGTCAGTGACTCACTGTTTCCTTTTTTTCCCCCCAGCGTTATCCAACTATGCCCCACTTTTTTGGAGAGAGTTTTTAATTGAACTTGCTGCTCTACCACTTGATCATAATGTTCTTGTCATATTGGAACTATCGTATCTACCATTTCCTTCCCTCCACTTCCTTTCCATTTTTTATTTCACTACTGGTCTCCTCAAACCCTGCTGCCAAAGAGGAATTCAGCAAAACCTTGAATTTGATTTTAATAATGAAGCTTAAAAATAATCTCCATGTCAATAATGTTTAATATATGCTCCTGGAAGCTATGATATGGTCGAAGTGAGATCATGGTTATCTTAAAAATGGTAATCTGAGAGAAACCACAGCAAAAAATGCATTTCTGCATACACACCCATCCAGTTTATGTGGGTTTTGAGCTTTGTGAATGACAACAGGAGACAAGTTGTGCCCTTGAAATGGGAAGAGTAACAATTAGGGATGCAAACGTTCTCTATTTGCAGTATTTTAATGGAAATCGAGGTGTTTCAGTATGGTGGAACAACACTATTATAACGTACTGTGACCATGGCATAAAGCAGCAAAACTAACAGTAATAATGATCAGTGAGTAATACAATAGCACTTTTTTTTTGTTATTGTTGCCTGTCTTATAACACGAGCAGCACCTTGGTCAGCTGGTTGTTTCACAATGTGAAAACAGTCTACTTTATAGTCGAGTCTTTACAAGGAGTAAGTCCAACAGAGACCTTATGTTGGCTTTGTTAAACTTAAGACAGCGCATGTCTGTAGAAAACATAACAGCTTTTTACCACCTTTAAATCTTCCATTTTATTCTCCGTGATGAAAACACAGTAAACCGCATTCTGCTGCCTGAAAATGTGCAATTTTCTGCCATTTGTTCATGCAATCTGCATTACATTAATGTCTGCTTTACTGAAACAGCAGCTTATACTGGTGTCCCCATAATCACAATTTGCAAGTAAATGAGAGCTGTTCAGATGTAGAATTTCACTTGACAGGCAAACTGCTCTCCTAGGCTGCCAGACAGGTTTGATAAATGACATTTATTTCTGGTACAGAAAAGCATCTAAAACCAGGCACATAAAATTCAGCTCCATGCATGGATGTGTCTGCTGGCTTCACCTTTTACTAATCAGCCACAACATAAAAACCACCAGCCTAATATTGTATAGAGCCTCCTCGTGGCAACAAAACAGTTCTTCCCTGTCAGGACAAGGACTCCAACAAGACCTTTAAAGGTGTTCTGTGGAGCCTGGCATGGGATGTTGGCAGTGGATCCTCTGGGGGCTGCTGGTTGTGGGCTGAGGTTTACATGGATTCAGCTTGTTAAGGTACAGCTAATGGATGCTTGGTTAAACTGGGATCTGGGAGGTTCATGCCTTCAGTTTTTTTGTTATGTTCCTCAAGCTGTTACCGAGCTGTGTGGCAGGGAGCATTGTTCTGCTGAGGAAGGACGCTGCCATTGGGGAGTGTCGGTGGTATGATCTGGAACGATTTTTAGGCGAGTGGTACATGTCAAAGTAACATCCACATGAATGCCAGGACTCAAGATTTCCCAGCAGAACGTTGTATTGTAACGAGACAATGCTTTAATGCTGTGGTTGATCGGTGTCCATTAACTACCTCAGGGTCTTACAAAACATCTTGTCGGCTCTATAGACTGGTTCAGTTTTTGTTTGACCTGTGTGAGTAGCTGGTGCCCACAGTGTAAAAATAAAAATTAACATGCACTGACGGCACTGCCAGACCAGCTGGATACTACAAACAAATTGAATTTGGCATGTTTTTACTTCCAAAATTATAGGTTTGTGAATAGTAAAAGGCACTTAATGTGTACAGGCTGACTTGGCAGACTTGAAGAAATGTTTAAAAAACCTTATTCGCTGTTTCTCTATACCCAGTGACTTACTGATTCACTTCATATTTACAGTTTGCACCGAATTACCTTATTTCTTATATTTTTCCAAACTGGAGTGAACACTAAATGGATAGATATGAACTGTGGGAAATAGTCTACAATTGATGTCTGGAACTGCAGTGTGCTGATCCATTTACATGTTAGGAGTTTTAGAGGAACAGGTTGGGTGCCGCTTGTTGAAAATATGAGCTTTCTTGACACTTCACACATATGAGATGGCTGCGCAGTGCCATTTACTTGGATGGGTTTGTGTCCCTGTTGGATAAACAGATCCATCAGGCCAGTTTCCTGGATGACTGCGAATTTTCATAAATGTAGTCAGTATGCACCTGGGCATTTCTGTGAAAAAAAGATGGCCATGATAGACTGGTATACAAACACTTAGGCCACTTTTTTTATTGATTTATTTTTTAAATTGGAGGCAGGTCCCAGCATTGATAGCAGTGAATCAGGACTAGTAAATATGCATTCAGCAGTTTTTCTTTACAGGCAAGATGCCAACTCATTACACTACATGAGCAGCAACTGACCTATTATGTGTACTTGAGCACTTTTCTAACCTCAAATTAGGACAAGGTACACCAAACTGATGGCTAAACGGTACTACATTATTCTGTGTTTATGTACTTGTCAGTAAAATTATCTCCATTGCATCTTAACATCAAAAGGTCAAGTCCTCATGAGTGCATGCTCCTGTGCAGGATTTGAACAGACGGAATCCATTAATTGCAACTTGACAACACACAAGAAAGCTACGAAACCACAAATCCAAAGAGAGCATAATCAATAACATGACAAAACAGAAGTACTGCAATGCACACAAATCAGCAGAACTGAACTACTTAAAGGCAAAAGATATATTACAAGAGACATGACTGACAATTGTTTCTTCAGTTCTGTGTAAAAGGACTTACTGAAGGTTTAGCGTCACACAGAAGCTCAACACACAGAAACACACACTTACATTCATAGAAATCACCGTGACCTATTCCAATCTTCCTTGGTTTTGTCAAATTGTGCATCTTTAGCTTTAGAGATGTAGACTTCAAATATCCAATTCTCCAACATCAATCCCCTTCAATTTCCAAGATAACTAATCTTAGATAAGTAGAAACTTCTCCGATACCAAATACGGCTTTATTCAGTTCAGATGTGTAATCTATAAAGATTTCACAAGGGGATAAGGAAATAAAAATAAACTGCATTGTAAAAGATATTATATGGTTCAAAGAAACAATCTTGAAAGCTTAGAAATTATTAGGCAGATATGGATATAGCTGTTTGACTCGACGCGTCATTGCAAAGTCTTGAAAAAGTTTTAATTTAAATGTCAGAAATGTCTCATCTGTAATTTAATCAGTGTTTGATATTGGATTTCCATGCCATAATAGGGGATATTACCGTAGGAGGCAATTCCTTACTTACAACATATTTTTATTTTTAGCCCTCACAGTGGCTATTTTGCCTCGCTGCCGGGTTTAAACAAACATACTGAAGTATAAAATATCTTGGATGTTTTAGCCGTTTAGCTCACTCTAATAAACAGCTCATGGCAGATGTTTCTCCTGGGTGCTGGCAGAGACTAAAAGCAGTTTAAGGAAGGCCGGGGAGGCTGCAAGCGAGAAGAAAACAGGATGGTGGTACAAATTGTTCTGTAACCTCTGAGATGAAATCATTTTTCACACCACTTCTAAAATAGTGTGTAAGCCAGAGTTAATAGGCTGTAATAGGTTGACTGGAGAGAACCACATGGAGCAGAATTACACCAGGACCTCTTCTGACTCTACTGTAAATCAGTATACATGCAGCCACATTGGAACTAATAGTTTGTATCTGTCTTTTTTTCAGTTTTGTTCACAGATAAAGTTTGTACAATTGAGTATAGATTTGCAGTATCATAGAACCAGCAGAGCAAAGAAAACTACATACTGTGTGTCCCTGCAGGCTTTGATGTTAAGCAATGGAACTATTGTGAGGTCACTATGGGATTACTGCATTCACACATAATTGCTTTTCTAGTAAATAAACAAGTACAAGATCCCAGTTAAACAACCATGTAAAACTGAGAATACTGTAGAGCACTGACACAAGAAAGGGGTGAAAGTAAAGGGTCTTGATGTAGTTCTATTGTGTTTTTCTTTCAGGTTTAATGTGCTTTTGAACTGGAGGAAGTTGTGTTAACTGTAAATGTAGCGCTTCAACCTGAAACACCTCATGCATTGTGTACTACTAATGCACAAATGTGTGTTTGAATGGCCAGAGAAAAGTAAAAAAAACTCAGATCCACAACATGCAGTGGCAAAGGGTGTAAAAGCAACAACCTGCAATAGCGCAACACATCGAGGTACACATAGTGGTCCATAACACAATAGCACAAAAATGCTGTTGGCCAACATTACTGAGGGAAAATTGCTCACCTACGCTGCTAGAAACTGTTTGGTAGAGTGTTGCGGCTTTAACTGATTGCTTGACTTGTCTTCATGACCACTGCTTGGGTAGCAGCCAGTAGCCACATATTGTTGACAATTTAAACTGAAAGAAAGCCCAATAAAATAGATTCTAACTTTCTGTGCCGCTGGATTTTTTTATTTATTTATTTATTTATTTATTTCCCAAAAAGCATCAGAGACTGAACAGATAGCATGTAGTGTGGAGGTTTTAGCAGCTATTTATACCCCGTGGGATTCAGGCGAATGAAGAGCCAAAGCATCCCAACATTTTACTCCTTCAAACCTCAGAAAGGGCAGCTGTGGAGAAGACGGTGTCCACCCAATTGATATTTTGGAGAATGAATGCATAGTGGATAATTGCATGTTGTTTTTTTGTTTTTTTTCCCCTTGAAACGTTTCCTATTCGCACATGTTGGTCTTTGTATCTGGAAAATGTAGTTTCTGATCTTTGTCCCCAGTGGACCTCAGGATTAAGCGATGTTGTGTTCTGGCAGGCTCTTTCCGAAAAAAAAAAAAATAAAAAAAAATCTCCACTACATACAGTCTGCTCAGCTCTGCTTTGTTTGGTTTATAAAGGTTTAAATCCGTCCTGACCTGGTCAAGTACCTCTGACATCAAACTGCTGCACTTTACTCCCAAACAGCTTATAATTTAACAGCGAGTTTACCAGATAATAGCTCAGGAACCAAACCTCCGCCTTAGAAAGTCGCAGTATACAAAGAGTTCTCCCAGCAAAAAGATGCTGCCTTCAAAGGCGTCATTGCAAATAAATGTCGGTGTCATTTGTGCATTTAAAATGACAAATCTGAATTTGATGCATCAAACAGAATGACTAGTGATTAATATTGCTCTCGGCTAAACCAAGGTCTCACTTCTGCAGTTAAGTATAAAGTCTCTACCAAGGGACTGTGTTATAAAGAATTTAAAATAATTTCCTTTACACGAAGGCAGGCGTGCAACAAGAGGGTTTGTGAGTGTTGTACAATAGCAGTCTTTTTTTTTTTTTCCCTCTTTGATTTCCAACCATCCATCCATCTATCCAGTATCTCTGCTCGGCTTAGCTGCCTGCATGCAGACCTGTTTGGCCCCAGTGCTCCTGCAGCCCACTTAATATATCTTTAACACAGACGCTACACTGGATCACAGCACTGCTCTCATCAGCCAAAGAGAGACAATACAGACACACAGGAATGCATTTACATTTACATGCGAATAAATGCACTCAACCTCATATTACTAGACAGGAGGGCACATCCATGCGTTTTACCCACTCGCTCGCTCTCTCTAACACTTAAACACAAGTGCATGTATATGCAGCATGTTTTACTGAGAAAATCATCTAACTTAGTACCTTTTGCAGAAAATGCTTACATGGCCAAATTTGACAAAGAAAAAATAGAAATTGCTGACATTTCGTTGTCTATTTAAATTTAACACTTATGCCTTGCTAGTTAGTGCAGCACAAGTGTGTTATGTGTGGGAGTGCATTTTAATAATATCAGTCAAATCAAAACGTAATATCCTATACTTATCTAATTTCCCAAAGGGGATCATTAAAGTTTTATTAAACTTAATTGGCAATAACTGTTTATGTATGTTTGAGATGTAATTAAAACAAAACAGCAGTGTCACAGTTCCCAACAGAGTCCATTTTGCAGCCTCGGTTTGCACACTTTTTAAACTCATGTGGGACAAGAAATTCCAGAGCTGCAGCTGTATGGTAATCCGTGCCTACCTCTATCTGATGTGCTGTGATTTATTATTACTCAACATGAAGATGAACTGCGGTGGCAGATAGACGGACAGAAAAGAGAGATGGCCCGGGGAGATGGATCCAAAGACCTGCAGACGAGAACAGAGAAACAAGGCAGGGGTTAGAGCTTGATTGTTAATACAGATATTACTGCATTTGAGCAGTTCAGTTTCAATTCCTTTCAGTTCTGTTCATATAGCGCCGTGTTACATCATAAATCAACTCGGAACATTTCACATAGTAAGGTTGAGACCTTACAATACAACATTCTAGATAGAAATTCAACAAATCCAACGAGTCCATCTGAGCAAGCTCTTTGGAAACAGTAGAAGAAAAACTCCCTTTTAACAGGAATCAACCTCCGGCAGAGCCAGGTTCAGAGAGGGCAGACATCAGCCTAAACCATTTGGGGGGAGGTTAAAGTGGAGATACAAAGAATCTGCACATCCAGTCCTTTCTTTATTGTGAGCCGTTGCATGCCATCGCTGCCCTCAAAGAAACCAACTGCAATCCATTAAAACACGCAAACCTTCCCCTTGCGTGGACCACATAGCGCTGTCATTGAGTACATTAACAATCTTAGCTGTTGGCTAACCGTTTCAACTATTAAGTCAGTTTGACGTGCTCAAGGACATATGAATACTTGTGCCACATTTAATGGCAGTCCATCAAGCAGTTGATAAGATATTTTAATTCAAAACCAAAAATGTGACCCATCTGCACGAAATCAGTCGAATTGCGCCTTGACGCAAATCCTGGGACAGGATTGGCTGGCAGGGACACATTGCTTGCGGCGCCTGCATACAAGTGATTTCTGCGGCTTCTTCCTGGTGTTACAGCTCATGTGCGCTGATGGTATTTGACAGCGATATAATATAAAATTATATGTTACCTACATGTAGAAAACAACTAAATGGACTGATCTAAGTAATAAACCCGAAATCAATATCCTATCATGTGTTAACGTAATTCGGGCTGTATCGCAGATATAGCCCAAGGTACAATGCAATTTCGTGCAGATGGGTCACAAATGTCAAACTCATGGACACACTACGAAAAAAATCGGAGGTTTTACCAAAGTCAATTAATTCTCTACGGACCATGAGTGCCACATTTTATTGCAATCTATTTAATATTTCAGAGAGATGGTACTATGGACCAACATGGTAATGCACTAACTTTCTTTCAGTCTGAACAGCAGACTGACACTAGCATCCCTGTAGCTAATCCTCTGAACCCTAAACAGCATCTTGCCTTTTTTTTTTTTTTGTCTCCGTCATATTTTTATTTACTGCTGGCTCATTTCCACTGCAACATAAAGTCCTGCACCTCCATGGAAACAGCACAGCCTTGACTAGAAGTACAGAAAACTCAAAATGTCTTCTGTGCAGTATGATATTGGTATAATAGCATAAACCTTCTAAAAGGGAAAAAAAAAAGAAAAAAGGAACAAACATGTACAAGATTTTTCCAAATGGCTACAGGTGTTACCAATATTGGACAAAAATGGCATCTGTGCATACTGTAGATATTTTTGTATTCACATTTTTTAATTTGTTTCCATTCGTGTCGCCTGTCTGCTCTGTGTAAACACAGCCTGCAGTTAAGCCCAGTTCAGCTGAAATGTCCCAGAATATTTGTCACATTACTGCTGGTTGGAACTAAGTCACTAAAGGCTTCCAAGAGTTGTGCCAACAAGCACAGATTTTTCTTTTTTTGTTGTTTTTTTTATAGACTGTGTTACTGCAAATGGTTCATTCTTGGCAAAAACATTTAACGAGACATATAGAATAAAGGGATTTTTATGAAATATCACGATTTTAAGCTTAGATTTGTTTGTTTTGCCCAACAAAACCAAAGTAACATGACTACTTTGGTTCAAAATTAAATCATTTGTTCCATTATTACCTTCCTGCCATACTAGTTAAAGACCGGCACTCCCGTCTCTGCTGTAGAGAATACGAAAACTGCATTACCTGTAGCCTGTGTCAGTTTTCAGCACAAATGGAGAAAACCACAACTAGATACTCAACTGTCTAAGCCCATCCCCATATCTAATGTAGTCATGTGCTGTCAACCCTGCCGCTCGTCTCCTGTAAACACTGGCTAAACCCATTATAATACGATAAAGAGCACTCCAACCACACTGTATCTCAGTCATGAGCAGTACCGGTAAAGTCAATTCTGTCAGGAGGAATTCTGTTATTGCTACCCTCTCTTTTTTTCTGTCTTTATTTAGTTATCTCAAAGAGAATCTATACTCAGAGCTTTCTAAAATAAGATATGAAGACCCTATTTATGTTCTTGGCAAGCAGAAACCTAGAAGTCAGAACGTAATATGAATTTCCAATGCCTTGACTTAAAATACTTTTGGCACCTCAAAATGTGGGCAGTGATGCAAAAATTATGTCACTTTTTTTTTTAACAATTCATCCAATATTGATCAAAGCGCCATCAAATTGAAACTGACAGTCTGTACTTTTGTGCTTTAGTCGAGAGTACACAAAGACACACACATCAAACGGGGTGCAGACACTCTGGCAGTCAGTTTCGAAGCCAGCTGAGCTAACAAGCTGCAGGTTATTAGAAAATCATTACTCGCATCAGAGGCCCAAAGGCGCCTCATCGCTAAGACATGGAATAGCAAAGTGACACAACAGTAGGACAGCTGATCATTTTGTAGACACCCAGCCTGCGCACAGGTGAGTGAAGATTACCGGAAGCTATTAACGAAGCAAATATTTCTACTCGCGCATGCCGAAAACCCATCTCAACGGACAGTAGTAGCACAGCAAACCAATTTGTGGGTTGGCAGTTGCAGCATGTCCACGTCAGGGCTGTAAGTTGCTTGATTGCGCACAAACAGATGCAAAACAGACTGTTTTTGACATTAAAGGTATTAATTACTTTCATTAAAGTCAACCTCACATTCCTTTCAAATAGAAATACACGTAACACGCACAAATGCACTCACACACATCCTTAGCAGTGACAGCACAATTTCAATTCACTTTGTGTGTGTGTTTTTTTTTGTTTTTTTTTAATAAACTATCTTTCCTTCTATTTATGTGGGCTTTTTAGCTCAACACTTTGTTCTGCGCCCTGCTATCAAAACAACAATCCACAAGAGGATACTCTGTGGTACGATATCCAGCTGCAGCTCGGTCCCTGGTGGCAGGTGCTGCTGGCTTCAATGAGGTACTTAAAATTATAGTAAACTTCGGCAGAGTGGCTTTTATAAACCACCAGGGTTCCATCTTAAAATACTATATGTCAATTTTTAATAGACAAAAAAAAAATCTCCCAAAAGCAAATGAACAGTCTATTAACCCTGGGGAGTCCTAGGGGAGGCAAAAAATAATTTGTAATCTCAAAGTTATAATTTGCTAATTTGTATTTATAATTTGTAACCTGGAATTGCTCAATTCATCTCCCCACTTTAATTAATGGAGGAGCAATTTTGTGCCCATTGAATGACTAAATTTTGCTCTCCGCTTGTTTAATTCGCCTCCTCCTTTTACTTTTGATCAGGAGCACATCTTTCCCTCCTCGCAGCACAAATTCATCGCAGTCAACCACTAATGAAGCGCTCCCGAGATTCTTGAAGGTGCAGCGCTAGTTGCTGAAGGACATCTGCAGCATGTTAAAGGTTTTTACTGTCAAAGCATCCTTTAAAAAAAAAAAAAAGGTGAAGATCTGTGTTTATTAGCCACATAATTACACACACGTCAGTCTGCAATTTTGGAAATTCCAAAGTCCACCCGGTCCATTTAGATTGTGTGAACTCTCAAAATGTTTATTTTTGTTCAGCATTACTTCGCAGCATGTGTGCAAATGTGGCCAAAGCCAGTAAACAGAGAATGATGAAACAATAACATCAAAACTGCATTGGAAAGAGAATGTGGAGAGGGGACAGAACTAAAGAGATGAAGGTCAAAACACCATCTGAGTGCCTCATTTCAACATTACCCCTCCCCAACCGACTACTTTCTAAAGCTGATTTGATATTCCAAGAAGCAGGCTAATTAAGAGTGAAACGTGTATCTTAAAAGCTCCAAAATATCCAACTTGTGGTAGCTAGTGCACAATATAAATACTGGTGTATCTCAATAGATATCATTTTATATAAAGGTTTTAATGCTAATTTGGTAAAAAACAGACATTGTTGACAGTCACAGGTGCAACCACCTCAAAGCTGCGTTACTGTTCATTTGTGCACAAAAGCCATCGGTAACGCTGATTAATGGCAGCTATAAATGCCCAACGGGGTCGTTCTTTATTACCATTTGTTTATCCGTAGAAGAAATTATGCGTTTCGTTCACATTAAATTAGGTTTAAGCCTCTCTTTAACCACCTCTAAGCCTTGAGCCCGTCTTTGAAAAACACTGCCTTATTGCCTCATCTGAACCACCGCGCCGCTCATCTGTATTGTATGTATGATCTTGAAAGTCATTGATATTCTGCTCAGTCTGCCTCTATATTTAGCATCGGCTCTCTGCACTACCTATGTTAGGAGGTGGTGAAATGACCTGCCAGTGAGCTTGCTGTGCGTGTACATGCATGTGCTTCCGCGTGTGCATGAATACGAATGAAAGAAGGGAAAAGGGAAAGTGTATGTAAGAGAATAAAGCAAAAAAAAAATAAATCCATAAGGTGTGCATGTGTGTGTGATGGTGTACAATTTTTCAGATGACTTTGGACATAAAAATGAGAGAAGAAACAAAGAGTAATGTGTGGAAAAAGTACTTCAGAAGCCGAAATGATTTCAATTAACGGATCAGAAACACCCACAGTAAATCACTCAGTGTGCACTATCCAAAAAAAAGTCGAGAACAACTCTGTTTTTCTCTTAATACACTTTTTTTTTCTTTCCTTTTTGCAATCTGCTATTTGTTTTTATTGTCTGACTCCTATTTGTGTTCTTTTCTCTCTTTAATGACACCTGCCAGTTATTTTCCGGTTCGCGTCCCGGTGGGGGCACCGGGATCTTTCTGCGTGGAGTTTTCATGTTCTCTCCGTGCAGCGTGGGTTCTCTCCGGGTTCTCCAGCTTCCTCCCACACAGTCCAAAAACATGTTGAGGTTAATTGGTGATTCTAAATTGTCCGTAGGTGTGAATGTGAGTGTGCTTGGTTGTCTGTCTCTAAGTGTAGCCCTGTGATAGACTGGTGACCTGTCCAGGGTGTCCTCTGCCTTTGCTCTAAGTCAGCTGGGACAGACTCCAACCCCCTGCAACCCGGTGTATAGATAACACTGTACAAGTATGCTGCTTACTTTCTGTTGTGTCTACTGGTCCACATTGGTAAATACTGGAATTCCCAACACCTGTGTAAAATGTAGCCCACAGGTTACCCCGAGCAGGGATAGATTTTACAAAAATAAATAAAGTTGATTTTTTTTCATTTAAAAGGATTCAAAGCCACCTGCTCATCGATACACCGCTGCAAGTTCACTGTGCGCCATGCTTGACATAAACACAACATAAGACCAGCCGGTGTTAAATATATCAGAGCAACATTCCAAAACAAAATGAGAGGACTGATGTGGCATTCAAATGGCACCATGAGGTCCGACAATAATTTCATTTGCCAAACCTGTAAAGTCAACTCGCTGCAATTTGTGGCGCAGTTAGACGCCGGTATTAGCAAAAAAGCGGATAAAAGCATGAATTATACACAGAAATCTAGATGATATTAGATAGACCCTCCAGTGAGGAGCAGCAACAGTTCAAACCAGAGAGAATTCAAAGTGTGGTCAAAAAAAAACTTTAAATGTTAAGAATGAAATTAGCTCCATGGGACTCTAGCAGTGTTAATCCACATTAGTGTGATCTTCCCGCTGCGAGGAAGCCGCCATTAGTGAATTTTCCCAATTTTCATTTAACCTCTGCTTCACTTAATGTGCCTTTGTGGCATTTTTGTTCCTGCCACTGCACTGTAAATCCCAACACTTTCTGCTCATAATGTTATTTGAGTTTTTCATTTGTGCTTGCGAACTTGTCCCCTTATTGAATGAACATAGTAATTGAATATAATTAAACTGTGTTGAATTGAATTGCCACCAGGGGGCCTTACATCAAACTTTAGTCTCTGTCGGGCGTTTTACTGTTTCGCTGGACTTTAGAAAAAGTTTGCATGAGTTCAGATAGATAAAGCAGGTCTTACCGGTGTGTAGGAACCAGCTCGGCTGTGTGAAAGGCATAAAAAACTAGACATCTTGAGTGACCTGCAAGTTCAAAACATGCAGTAACCTGTTCCCAGTGCAGACATTACTTAAATCTATTACTGTATCAACTATAGAGAAGGCCGGCTTTACTTAACTTCAAGTAAGACCTTCACAGGCCTTCAACCCACAGTGTAGATGCTTCCATGAAAGATATTTCATTTTCTCCCATGGATTGAGTGTTCTGCTCTCATCTCCTCTCCTCTTCCCCTTTCTTATGATCCCCTGAATCCATCTCTTAACCCCTCTTTGTGCACATGCACCCCTCTTTCCCCTCATCCGTTTCACTCTCTTTTTAATCCACCACTTCCACTCTCCCCGCGCTCTTCCTCCCTTCTTCAGATGCGTTATAATTATCTGGTCATCATTATCAGAATCATTCTGTTTCCTCATTATAAACCCATCTGCTCTGCTTTCCAATCCAACTGACGCAGCGTAAACACACAGACATACAGATACTGATGCACAGACACACTCCCGTCTCTTTTTTCCGTCTCTCTCTGTCCCATTACAGTCTCATTACTTGAACCACTTTAGCGACTGAACACATCAGTGTAACTGGTCTGAGGTAATTATGTTGAGAGCGAGGTAAAGATGTTGGACTAATTTACTGGGATCCATAGAGGAATGAAAATTGTTGAGGACCCTCTCTTTCTGTGGTCGTCACATAACCAAGCTAAAAATAACTTCTTTATTTTATTGTATTTTTTTTAAATGCACTTCCAGGTACACTGTTGCTCTGTCTATTCACATTGACTTTTGTGAAACGTGGGAAGACAGGTATCTCATTTGATGAATTAGGAAGGATGGTGACATGTTCAGTGGGGCAATTCTTGGTGATTTGGTCCCTCAAGGGCAATTAGAATGAGTAAACTCTGTTAACAACAGCTGTCAAACCAGACCAAGACCCCAGAAACCCAGGCGGTTCACTGTTTTGCTGCTCAGACTAAGTCACATAAAGACTCTGAGATTACAGATGAGCTCCTAGGAAGTGTCAGAGTGTATGAGCTCTGTTTTTTTGGTGCTACGGCAAATACGTGCTCTTAATCGACTCGTCTGGCTGAGAAAAGGTTAGCGTTGATGTCGGAGGATAAAGGTAAGATAGTGACAGAGAATTCTTGTGGGACTTGAAGGACGAATGCAGGGTACGATGCAGAGAATATGAAGAGGAAACTGTTACCATGGTTACCGCTAGGTTACTAATCATAGAGTCCGTTTAATCAACAAATCGCCGAAGCTGCTTTTCTCTGAAGAAATGAATGTCAACATTCAAAACGACCTCATTACACCTACTTTCGTGTTTATCGCGTCTAAATGTGATTAAAAACTTAATCTCCTTTACGAGATAATTTAAGTTTTAGTGAAATACGTATGTCTATTAGTTTTATAGGTGGGGGAAAAATAGAAAGCATAGTACGGAGGTCAAACCAGGAAAAAAGTAGGGCTGCATCATATGAACTGACATAGCCAATATCCAAAATATTTCATTTAAATACTCCCTAAAAAGTGGGATGAGTCATTCCTGTAATGAAACCTGGCCATAACCCATCGAGCGACTTCTGCTGCAACAAAAAAAAAAAAAAAACCCAGGTAATATTGCGGTAAAATAGAGGCTAGAAAAAACCTAAAGTTAATATACTGAAGAGAAATGACACTTTCCTGGAGCACGGAGGCAGCAAAAACAGTGCACGGATCTCAGGAAAAATAACATTTAAGCAGAGATCATTTGTCAAACACGCATGCAGAGTGTGATCCAGCTATATGCTGACTGCAAAACATTAGCGCATCTAATAAACAGAAAATTACCATGTAGATTAGTGGAGAGCAAAAATGTCTATCAAAGAGCGTTTTATGTGGTTAGATGTCGCTGCGATGACCTCTGAAAGCTCTACGCTGACAGCCAGTCTTTTAGCGCTACACACACAGCTTCACAGTGGCGGGAAGTAAGTGCCTGTGTGTGCTGATATTTGTGTATGTGTTTGCGTAGGGTAGAATGTGTGTCTATGCGTGTATGTAGGTGTGTTCAGTACACGGTAATCTGGACACAGTGTAACATTTGATATCCAGCTCTGATGTTGTGACATTGACCATGCTCACACATATGTGTCCTGTGCACATAAGAGCATTTACACTTGCATTTACAAGCAAACACACACACACACAGACACACAAGCTGCAGTGCAATATAGAAGCCGTCTCTGGCACTCTCACACGTATAGAAGCACTTAAGGGAGGATCATAACTCCAGCTGCCCTGCATAAGGTCAGATATTTACCAGCCTATTAGACTGTGTAAAACCGGACACACACACACAAAAGAAACATGCTTTACTGACCAATTAAAACGATTCTAAATGCAATGTTTATTCTTTTTTTTTTTATTTTTTTTTTTTATGAAAATACTTAACTTTCATTTAGAGCAACAAACTGTACGTGCAACACAGAAGAGTACAAATGCAGAATAATTGCAACCCTGCTTTTTTCCCAGCTGCTCTGTATCATCGTTAGGGGTGACTACACTTCTTAACCCATCAGCTTTTTCCCCATCTGCCCTTGCAGAATTACCAATATCATGACAAATATACAATGGGGGATTGTGTTCCTTAAGTAATTTTAACACCACAAGCATACCTGCAACCATATTACAAAAAGCAACTAAGTCCATCTTGTTGTGTCTAAAGCCTTGTATTGTTCTTGTGAAACTGCTAATGAAGGTCCATGTATGCACGGAAAAGGGTTGTTTTGTTGGCCAGCTGTGGTCACTGTTCTGAAAGTAACACAGTGATGATGGTGCACTGTAGTACTACTTTAAAGCAA
Source organism: Stegastes partitus (assembly GCF_000690725.1). Classification (NCBI taxonomy): domain Eukaryota; kingdom Metazoa; phylum Chordata; class Actinopteri; family Pomacentridae; genus Stegastes; species Stegastes partitus. The sequence continues at coordinate 98,231 of NW_007579178.1, forward strand.
AGCCCACTCCTGCTCATGACAAGGGACAAAAAAAAAAAGTTAATAATCCGTACACTGAATAGAGCAGCACTTTTTAAATAAAAACACTGTTTTTCCACATTACTTGCTTCCCTCTGCTGCATCCCAAACTCCAAATTAACTTTTAAATAGCCACCCCAGTATGAAAATCACCTGCCTAATATTGTGTAGGACACCCTCGTGCCTCCAAAACATCTCTGACCCGTTGAGCTATGTTGTCTTTGTTGTGTTCCTCAAGACATTTCTGAGGAGTTTTTGCAGCATGGCAGGGTGCTTTACCCTGCTAGGGGATGCCGATGCCTTCTGGGAGTGCTGTCGCCATGAGAGGTGTGCACATGGTCTGCAAAAGTGGTACATGTCAAAGTAACATCCACATGAATGCCGAACCCAAGGTTTCCCAGAAAAACATTGTACAAGGTGTCAGAAAAGTTCCAGGACTGGTGTCACAAAAGATATGTTTCAAACCCAAACTACGAGTTTTCCCTTTAGATAATCAACCAGCACGTCTACAAAGAGATCCTGCGGTGTTTGCTGCACTCAGTGCGCGAAAAGAGACAAGAGTTGTGGCAGGACGAGTCGTGGCTGCTTCACCATGACAATGCGCCTGCTCACAATGCCCTGAGCATCCCACAGTTCCTGGCTGAGAAGAACATCGCTGTGCTGGAGCAACCTTCCTACTCACCCCACCTGGCTATGTGGGATTTTTTCCTCTTCCCCAAGCTCAAGGGGTCATCAAAGGGACCTGTTTTGAAGACGTGGACGACATCAAGATGGCTGTGACGACGGAGCTGAGGAGAATCCTGGAAGAATCCTTCCAGGAGTGCATGGCGGTGTGGCAGAGAGGGCTGGGAAAGTGTGTTAGACTCCATTTGAAACATATATTTTGTGACACCAGTCCTGAAACCTTTCTGACACACCTTGTATGCCCACCTGTAGGTTGCCCTCATCCCTCCAAAATATCTCTGACTCATTGAGCAATTGACATTGGCAGCAGATTTGTTTGGTCCTATGGGTGGCAGAATGGGGCCTCTGTGAATCAGACATGTTGCAGTTCATCCAATTAGATGCGCAATCAGATGTGGAACTGGGGTTTTTGGAGACCGCGTCAACACCTTGGGCTCTTTGTTGTGTTCCTCCAGACATTTCTTAGGAGTTTTTGGAGCTTGGCACGATGCTTTATCCTGCTGGGGGATGCCACGAGGGGTGTGTGCATTGTTTGCAAAAGTGTTCAGGTGGTACATGTTAAAGTCCACATGGATGCAGAGCCCAAGGTTTCCCAGTAAAACATTGCATTATAAGGAGATAATCAATGACATTTACCTCTTCTGTCAGTGGATTTAAGTTTGTGGCTAATTGCCATATGTGGTCTGTTGCTTTCACCTTCACAGAGAGGATCATACAGACGTCAAGAAACAAAACCTCATGGAAACACAGACACACACCCAGTGTCCCAGCTGTACAAGGGATTACAGATTAAAAGAGATGGGATGAAGCTATCTAAACACCGCGGCCCATAATATAACCACACAGATACATCTGCAAACATTTATCCTGCATAACAGCAGTGATAAGTTGACAATGTGCATTAGGTCTGGTTATATTTGTGTTTCCTTGAAGAGTCGGCCTCACACTGTGTACCATAGAAAAAGCTTCCTACATCTTCGGTACACAATTGTATATAAGCCACGCTGATAATGTCAACTCTGTTTTACTGATACAGCTCCCACAATCAGATCTTGCCTGCTTCTATTATTTATCAGACGCTTCGTTTGTTATCCTTTTGTGCTTTTGTTTAAATAGAGCCTCGCTGTAAAGCAGTAGGATTAGGCGACCTGTTTGATGTTTTATTTTACGCTGTCGGTTTTGAATCTGAGAAAACAAATTATATCTGATGGACAGTACAAGTTCTGAGGAAGATTTAGAAAGTCCAGATAAGACCATTATTACCTTTATCTGTGGTTTGACAGCAAGAGGATATTAGGGTAGAACAGGTGCACTGAAATCACAATAAGTCTTTTTGTATGAAAGGGGAATCACTTAACTCACGTATTGAAAAACAGGTAGAGTTGTGGAAAACAGAAGATCGTATTTTTAACTTGGTTCCAAGAGATGTGACTGTGACGGAGGAATAAAGAGAAATAAATCGAGGAAAGGGTGAGGAGGAGGAAAGAGGGAGGGAGCTGATAAACAAACACTGGAGAAAGACTGCTGCACGTAAATGGTATCCCTCATCTCCGTCTGTCTGGGATCTCTCGGGGGTTCAGTGTCAATCAAGATGACTGTCTGTGAGTCAGTCAGGTAAAGAGATGCCAAACTTACACTTCTTCCAGAGAAAGTGATCCCTACAACACCTTTGGAACTGAAGCCATTACAAGTAAACACTCAGCGTAAACACTCAGCAGCTGAATAGTAGAGTACGCGTGAGACAGAAATCAAAATTGATCGCGTAAGTCTGTAACACTACCAATGATCAGACTCATTAATAGTAATTTCAATTTACGGGCAATTATAAAGCAAAGACTTGAGTAAATTGCCCAACTGTGTTCTGCATGTAAACAAACTAACACTGAACAATGTGTGTGTGTGTATAATCCACCTTCTTCTCTCATTCATTTTCTGTTTAAAGTCAGGCTTGTATATCTAAATGAATTTGAACAAAAAA
>NW_007579178.1:101445-178650 GCF_000690725.1 Stegastes partitus
TGTCCACTGTGGGTATATGCCCCCCATAAAGAACGAAAAGTTCTGATATTTATATATGAGCTGTTTTTCTTTTTGTAGTCTGACTGACTTGATGTAGACTTTGGGTATAAGCCTGCCATTTCCGCTTATTTCCAGCGACTTTCTCCTCTCCTTCCACTATCTGAGTATTACCAGTTTTGAAATCCACTTCACTACAGAAAATAACAACAGCAACCTCCAGGCAGCAATCTACCACACTGAAATGGGAAACAAGCACTACCATTACAGTGGATTATCCATTTTAATGGTAGTGTTTGTTTCCCTGCGTTCAACTGTGTCAACAAAGCAATTTCAGTTGTTAGTATTTCGAGAGAAGACACATCCTTCACTTAGCACTTCCCACAATGCATGTGATTGGCTCACAGAGCCTTTTTGGGTCATTTTTTAATAATTTTTCCAATGAGTTTGCAGCTTACGCCACGTGACTCCATTGGCTGCTCCGTACTCTGCTACATGTGCTGCAGACAGTGCTGAGAGTATTTTTAAAAATGGAGTCGCAGTCTGCTGGGGAATTTGTGTCAAAAGATGATTTCTAAAGTTATCATTTTTCTGTGTTACTTTCAGAAAAGTTATTGACATATATGGGTCAATACACAGTATATCTGCTATATCATTTAAGCTTTAGCAAAACGATGGTGTCCTTGTATACAGCGCCCCAGCAAAACAGAATGCTTTCTTCCTCAAAAATCAATTCCCCCAGTTTTCTCAGGAATTGTTTGATAGTTATGGGGAGTACAACTCAGCCACTTACATCTTGTCTTCTGGGGCTCCAAATGGTCTTTGAGCTGAGAAAACAGGCACTAACGATAAGCATCTAGGGTTAGAGGCAATGTTTCTGTTTAAAAGGAAGCTTGTGCTAGTAACTGGAGATGTGGAGTATATATATATATATATATATAAAACACTTTACCAGGGAGCATCTAGCAATAACTGCTGCAAGGAAATGGGAAATGTAGGAAGACATGGATCAAGCTCCAGGAAACCTGTTTATGGAGACACTGAGAACTAGAAGTGAGGATGTCGCAGTCTCTCCTGCACCACTGTTGACTTTTCTTCCCCCTAACTTTACGGAAATGCATCACCGAATTGATGGAGTACTTTTTCACCTCAGGGTGCCAAGTTAGTCGTGTTTGTTGCGTCATGCACAAGTGCTTCACAAGTCCCCGGCCCACATGCAATTGCGAGATACCAAAAATACAGACAGGCCATCGTTTGAAGTATTGGAATCTCATGCTTTGACAATGTGCGTCAGCTTTTGAAGTTTCTGTCAGATTTGCTTATTGGTAGCCAGGTCTTAACCTTGACTAATCCACTGGCGGATTGTAGACAAAAGTGCTATGCCACACTTAGTCTATGCACACAAAGCCGAGAGTACAATCTTGAAGCAGCTCCCCTCATCTGAAACAATTTCTTCATTCACTTTTTTTTTTTTTTTCCCTCCATCTCCCAACCACTTACAGCACCACTATTTCTCTCTATTTAGCCTGTCCATATCGCCAGGCACTGTGTTGTGTGTATGTGTGTGTGCATGTGTGTGTGTTCCATTAGAGTGTGTTGATAAGTTGTGATAGGTCTCAGAGAGAAAGCCACAGCAGTTAACACTGACCTCTCCATCGCTTTCTCTCCACCTCCCAAAGAACAACACCAGCTGTCTCTCTCTCACTATGTCTCTCTATCACTCCTCCACTGTCCCTCTCAGTATTATACCATGTCTTGTTCTCTTCAACTGCTTCCCCTCCCTCGCACAATTCCGTCGTTCTCCTTCACACTCTCCACCGTATCTTTATTGTTACCATCATCCCCGCTCCTTCTATTTTTTTAAACCAATTTTTAACTTTTCAGAGTGCTCACCAGATAACAGCAAGTTTTCAGTGTATCTCCAGCTCTGCACTCTGCTACCTACTTTTGCTCCCTCCCCATTGTCCCTTTCTTCCATCCCTCCATCTCCTGTTTTTTGGTTGTTGTTGTTTTTTTCGCCTTAGGGCCCCTCCACACTGTGCGATAACGGCAATCTTGCAGCTTCGGTGCATGTCATATTGCATGAGATGGGACCTAATAAAATCTCGGTCATGATCAGTGTCACTGTGACTGTGCAATATTCGTTTTGAGGCATGTCAGATTGTGCCATGGATACCTGGTGAGTTGTGGGATTATAATGTAAACAGAAAAAAAAATAAGCTGCTCTCATGTTTGCAAGAAAATGCAACAAAACAGAAGAAAAAAAAAAAAAAAACTCCAGCACTTGTGGATTCTTCCTCCAGCAGATTTTGATATTTCACTGGGGACCATGACCAGTGTCTGGACCATATTTCATGGCAAACCATCCATCGGTTGTTGAGGTATTTCAACTGAGACCAAAGTGACTGAACAGATCAACAAGCCCACATCAGAAACTGTGGCTCAGAATGGTGTTTAACCCTCTGAACCCCAAGCAGTTTCTCAGCGATTTTTTATTTTTTATTTTTTCACTCCAGTCCCATTTTTTCTATCTGAATTCAAATCTCCACAGCTCTGTAAAAACACCACAGCCTTGGCAAGAAGTGGGGAGAACTCAACAGGGCCTTCTGTTCAGTCTAACTAATTTATAATCTCAGTAATATTAAACAAAATACAATATAGATGAATTTATTGGTGATTTTGCAAAAAAATGTAAAGAACCTGGAGGGTTCATTTGCTAGCACCGTCATCTCACAGCTACAAGATGGATGGATGAAAGAACCTGGGATCAACATGGACAAAATCTTTCCAAGTGTCCTCAGGTGCTATTATTACTGGGGGTAAAATGGTGACTACATACGAGAGATTTTACTGTTTGCATTTTTAAATTTGTTTCCATACTCTCCTATCTGCTCTTTGTACACACGGCCTGCAGTTCAGCCAACAATTCTCTGATTTTTTGTCACGTGTTGATCTCAGTTACTTACTGCTTCTTGGTAGCGGGGATGAGCGCAACATTTTGTGTCTTTTACTGAATCCTGTTAGAGCAAACTATTTATTTTTGGTGATTTAAAAAAAAAAAAGACTTGTAGAAGGAAGTAATTTTAGATGAAATATCACAAATTTAAGTTTAGATTTGGCAACATTTTCCAACAGAACAGCCAAGGACTGCCAGAAGGTTGATAGCCCCGTTATTCTTTCTCTTTTTACGATCTCTGGCTCTGATAAATGGTGCAATTTTGACGATTCTTGGAGTCAACATGCCCTTAAAAAGTTGCCAGTGTATTCTACATCATTTCATTTCCTTCCAAACTGGCTGGTTTATAGACAGACATCGTAGCAGCAGCGATGTTGTAAGAGTTTAGCCACAGATTTCTAAACACCGTCCAAATTCAGACATTGTCTTGGCTTTGTTTATTGCCAGAACTCTGGCTTTGTCATTTTTGAGCATGTCTCACAGTTTGATTGTCAAATTTGTCCGGGGCAGCCCGTTATTGCACAACGAAGAAGGTCTTTACGCCCCAGTTTTGATAAACAGCAGCATGATCTTCAGATCTCTCTCAAACCGCCGTACATTTCCATCACTGTCACCCCCTTCCTCCATTTAGTCATCTCTCATTCCACCTGTTTCCCTTCCTCCACATTTTTCACTCTATTTGATCGCTGCCACCACAAATTGTCGGCCCTCCATTCATTTGCGCCCTTCTCTATCCATTACCTCCTCATTTGTGCCTTCCACACTTCCTTATCTCGTCCCACAATTACCGCCTAAATTTAAACTTAATTTTAATGTGCTTCATTCGCCCTCTCCCCGTGTCTCCATTTCTCCGCTGCCTCCTCTTGTACTTTTAGATTTTCTGTCCTCCCTTCCTCCATGTCACGGCAGTAATTTCTCTTTCCTCCCAGCCCTCTATCTGGCTCCCCTCTGTTTCCTTGCTCTCCCTCCCTCCTCATTGCCTACCTCCGCTGTGCAGTGGTCAGTGTTCATTCATTTATCTGTTTATCCATCCCATGCTGGCCTCTGTGTGTGTGTGTGTGTGTGTGTGTGTGCGTGTGTGTGTGTGTGTGTGTGTAGGTGTGTGTGTGTGTGTGCGTGCAGTGATAATGAGAGGGCTGGCTGATCTAAACTTGCAATATGACCCAATCAACCCTCACTAATAAAACAGCTTCCCTTTACACACACATACACACTCTGCTGCAGTGAGCCATGGTCACCCAGACACACCATATATCCTGTGGTCCGTTCCTCAACACTTGACTTCCCCCGGACCTCATTACTGTGCAATTTAATAGCCGATTTTGGTCTTTCACTGTTTCATCCGATGTCTCTGGTTCGTTTTACACCCTCCTTCCCTTCACCACCTTCCTTTTTTATCCGTGTCAGCTTAGCTTGTTTGTGCTCCCCTATTTTCTGCCTCTGCCCTCTGTGTTTTTATTTCTATTTAAAGACACTGACTTGAACAGTTGTGTAAGGATATCAGAATTGCCAAACTTCTGAAGGTTTTATGGAAGTAGCTTCAAGACATGTTTTTTATCATAAACCAATAGACATTAATTGCAATTAATGTAAAGCTACACTGATTTATTGTGCCTGAGATACAAACACGATGTGTCTGGAATATCTACCAGCTTGTCCCCGTCCTTCTCTCTCAGACAAATCTAATCCTCTGTCGAAAAGCTGTGTCTACTTTTATAGCAGCCTGTCTCTGTCTCCGTCTCTTTTTGCGGCACACTCTTTCTCTCTGGCCCTTTCAACTTTTAATTAATTCACTGAATGCTTTCCAGCATGACATGTAGATCCCCTATTTTGCCAAGTGCATTCACCAAGGCTTACATTCAGGGTTGCGATAAGCACACATAATGGGCATTTATCTGCAAAATTGTGGGCGTTGGCATTCATAAACAAGCGCTTGTGAGACACCTCTGAGGCTGCTACATGTGCTGGGTGGAGTTTTTTTTTTTAGAGACTGCCATTTACTGAAAAACCTTCACTATTTACTAAATAATGTCTGAAAACTGGCCTAAGGACAGAGGCCACTGAACGCTTTTGATTAGACTCTTATTCTATATCCACTATAAAGACAGCAATTCTGTTTTATTTATTCAAACTGATCCGGTATTCAATTTAACACAAGCCTCAAGCTTTTTTTTTTTTTCTTTAACTTTGAGTTGTGGATAAGGTCTTCCACTAAAGAAAAAAAAAAAGAAGAACCAGTATTGTAGAGTTCACGAGCTTTGAAATTATAGAGCTTTCAATTCATTTAAAAAAAAAAAACTTCGAAGGAGTGTGACTGCTCCGTCTAAAGTGCCAGCACACACAGATTTATTAATATCAAAAGCTTTGGCAACAGATGTAAAATAGAGGAAGCTTGATTTAAATGCTCTCAGGTGTATCTGGCTGACTCAGCGCAACATGTCAGATGGGGAATACCTGCTCTCATCAGGAGACTTCATTTTGGCTGAAGAATACAGACACACAAACTCTGAATTGAAGCAAAACCATCATATCCTTCATTCAGCGGTGATAATCTCCCCTAAAGTAACAGTGTACTTTCTTTGTGTGGCTGCTAGGAATGAAAGGCATGCCCGTAGGAAAACAGGCAACTACTGGTAGACCACCAGTTGTAGCAGCTGGTACCAAAGGGCCACTGGTAGCGGTGACATAGGCATTAACGGAACTTACTGTCAAACTTCACTTTGCACATTTAAAGTTTAAACTCGATGAGCAACAAGACAATGTAGAGAAGACGCATGACACAAGTGAAACTGAAGTGTTATTGGTTGAGATACAATAAAGAGAATGACATCAACTGTGTAAATGGTGCTGAATGAAGTCATGTCTTTGCAGGAAGCATCGTGTCTGCAGGCTCACCTCAACACCACCATGTATCAACCTATACAAGAACTCTTACATTGTTCAAAGAGCAGCTTCCTTTCCTTGCCAAGTTCAATGTGGTATATCGCAGCGTTTTTTTCTACGGACCGGTCATTGCACACATAGCAAAAAAATAGTATTTTTTTCTATTCAAAAGTTTCACAAACAAATAAAATGACTTGCTAAATATGTTTTTACTTTTTCCTCTGTCTCAGCATCAAGTCTCTCCCACTTTCCAAAGAAGCTCTCTGGAGACGTTTGTTGTTTTTTTGTTTTTTTATAGATTTCAGCAGTGGTTAGACTGGTGGCTTCATTTAACGGCCGGGCAGGAAAACTGACAGTCAAGTGCGGGAAACAAGCACAGACGGAAGTTATGGGAAGACAAGCTAGTCATTTTTCAAAATAAAACACCCTGTAGACTGCGCTAGAAATAAAAATAAAACACAAAATCTTTTTTTTTTTTCTTTTCTGTGCGGCCTGGTACCAAATGACTCACGGCCCGGTACCAGTGCGCGGCCCGGTGATTGGGGACCGCTGGTATATTGCCAGAGGAGAAGTCTTTTGCTATTTTTACAATAGAAATTCTGTTCCAAAAGAAAAGAAAAAAAAAGTGTTATGCATTTTAGTTTTGCCGAGGGGTATGTGACCTGTCTGCTCTTAACTGTGTGATCTGAGTTTTGCACTTGGTTTCCCAATAAATGGTGCTGACTCACATGAGCCTCTCTGAATTTCATAATAGATATTCTGATGGTCATGGGCTGCAAGGTGGCTCGGTGCTTAGTACCGTCGCCTTGCAGCTAGAAAATCCTCGGTTCACGTCCCAGTTATGACGCCCGGGATCTTTCTGCGTGGAGTTTGCATGTTCTCCCTGTGCAGCGCGGGTTCTCTCCGGGTTCTCTAGCTTCCTCCCACAGTCCAAAAATATGTTGAGGTTAATTGGTGATTCTAAATTGTCCGTAGGTGTGAATGTGAGTGTGCTTGGTTGTCTGTCTCTGAAGTGTGGCCCTGTGATAGACTGGCGACCTGTCCAGGGTGTTACCTGCCTTCACCCTAGGCTTTAGCAAAAGTTCCTGCATCCGGGATATTCTTTTGGGAATTAAATCATTTTGGAAATAGTGAAAGAGTCACTAAGACTGTGTTGGGCTGCTTAATTTCCTAAAAGTTTTTCTGAATTTGCCTTGGCTCATATATACCACACGTTCTTTTCTTTTTCACCTTCAGCCCCCCCCTCCCTCATTTTTTTTCTTTTTTCTTTTTTACTTTTGAAATTTTCCACGAGTTAAATGAAAGAGTGTGAAGTGACTACATAAGAGCTGTTCCTGGTCGTTGTTGGACCGCCACCTACTGCGCTCTATTCGCAGTCCCCGGAGGCTCAGCTAAGAATTCAAGAAAGAGAAGTTTGAATTACTTTAAAATCTATCCACCGCCCGCCTCTGAGACACACACAGAGAAGACAGAAATCCTCCTGTAGAGAACATAAGTGAAAAGTGATTTATGAAGACAAAGGTGGAAAAAGTGTGAAAAGTGTTTTAATGTGTGACAGTCTGAAGCTATTATTATGGCATGGATCTGCAGCGCCTATAAAAGTATTCACCCCCTGGAAAGTTATCCCTTTCATGGCTTTTCAACATTGCATTATGGTTATTATAATTTGACTTTTTATGACAAGAATTTACCAAAAAGACTCTTTTCTGTTAAAGTGAAAACAGATAAGTAATGTGAATAATTGAAAATAGTTGACTGAATAAATATCACCACCTTTAAAGTGACTCATTTAAGTCAACACAGATTCAGACAACTGCTGCTAGAATTCCGATAATTAGGGGAATGTGAATGTGTCCTTATTGAACCTCATTGAAAGCATAGGTCCGGAGATATATACAAGAAAATTTCAAAGTGTTGGAGTGCAGATGAATCTATCAATGGGAAATATAAGGACTAAGGCATATGTGTCATCCTCGAAAACTTTGTGACTGTGAAAGAGACTAGAGAGGGAGGCCACCAAGACACCTATGACTCCTCTGAAGGAGTTACAAGCTTCAGCAGCAGAGATGGGAGAGACTGTACCTGTAATAACTGTTGTCAGTTCTTCACCAGTCAAAGCTTTGTGGGAGAGTGGCGAAGAGAAAGCCACTGCTGATAAAGTACATATTAAATCTCTACAGCAGTTCACCAGAAGGTACGTTGACCAAAATGGAGCTTTTTAGCCATCAGACTAGACAGGCAGGCACCAAACGCTGCACATCATTACCAACACACCACCCCCATTGTAAGGCATGGTGGTGGCAGCATCATGATGTAGGGATTCTTCTTGGCAGCAGGCTGTGGTTATAAAGGTAGAGAGTACAATGACACAACAATCGCAGAGGATTGACGCTGTAATTGTGGCCAAAGGTGCATCTACTAAACACTGCCATGAAGGGAGTGGGTACTTCTGCAATCACTTGTTTTGTTTATTTTGTTGACATTACGACATAGAAATCACTTTTCAATGTGACTTGAAAGACAAGTTTTTTGTAAATTCTTGTCAAAAAACTTTCAAGGGGCTGAATACTTTTCATTGGCACTGTATGCTTTCATACATCCTTCCTATCAAACTGAGTTTGACAACAGAATGAGAATAATTAGAACCAGTTATTATTAGTCACTCTTGTGTATGAATTTTTATTTATTGTTTTCTGTCAGAGTAGCCCTGTGATAGACTGGCGACCTGTCCAGGGTGTCCCCTGCCTTCGCCCTAAGTCAGCTGGGATAGGCTCCAGCCCCCCCGCAACCCTAATGAGGATTAAGCAGTGTATAGATAATGGGTGGATGGATGGATGGATGGATGGATGGATGGATGGATGGATGTATGGATGTATGGCAAGAGAACAAGTGTGTCAGTGGATTTAGGACGATGGTAAAACCGGATGACTTAAATTTTGGTTGCATGACTTATTGGATGCTGTTCTTATGCATTCTGTGTACTTTTTCAGTCATGGCAGCCGGTTTATTTAATTTTTACCTGCAGGAAAGTTTGTTTTCAATTTTGATATCAATTGAAGCTTCATTGAGGTCAGTGTTTACACTTGCACTGTAGTTTGTCACCTTCCAGAAAAGTTTCATTATCATTTTGTTTAAATCCTGTATAGTTTGGGGATTAGCATTTCCATGGACAGGGAAAGGTGGAATGCATCCGATAAAGCAGTTCCACATTATTTTGTCTGAATCAAAACATCTTCAGGAGTATTGCACTTTTCCTGCCCTTGGGCGAAGTCATAGTGGATGTAATTCTGTTCAGCCGTAATGTCTTTGGTGTGCAGAGAATCCAGCAGTATACCTCACAGTAACATGATCCATAATTTATTTATGCATTCCTCCTCAGATTTCTACCTTACAGCAGCATGCTAAACTAATTGTGTATCACTCTATCTCTCAGTGTGTGTCTCAGTCAGTCTGTGTCTCTTTGGCTGTGTTTTTACTCGCCCATTACTTAAAATTTCTATACGTCTCCGTCATTATCTCTTGCACCTGCATCGGCAATTTATTCTGCTTTTACAATGCTGCTTTCTGAGCTTCTGTGTGGACAAAAAAAAACAACAAAAAACAGGTTGATTCCAAGGACGATGGAGACAAACTGCATGAAAAATCACTGTCATTTGTGTGGTCACTGCTTTTAGGCAGCAGCTCACTGACTTTACAGTAGGCAATGTGAACAGTTAGGGGTTGCCACACATTTCTGTATTGACAATAATGCAAATTAGTATAAAATTTCTTTTAAAATGCACGCAGTATTCATCATCCTATGGCACATTCATGTAACATAAACATCATTTTCCAGGATGTTGCTTGCTTTAATGTCTGGACTCCTGATAGTTTTTTTTCTATTGTTGTTGTGTTTGGTGTACTACATACATGTTGTTACGCCCCACTGATTCATTTCACATCTGCAGTGTGCATTTCCAGTGGATTTGCTAATCATTGTACCAAATCAGACCACGATATAACAATGATTTAACTGTTGTTGTTCTTTTTCAAATTTCAAGTAAGATCTTGTTGGTTTTAACATTATCTTATTGGTGCATGTCAGACTTTGGTGACATTTGAGAGACGATAAGAAAATTTGTCAAAAACTTAAAATAAGAAGATCAGAGTCAAAGGGAAACGCATCCGTCACCCTCCACCCACTACTCATACCCCTTTAATTTCCACCATAATATTACCACGTTAAATGACTGCTTTTAATTCAACCCGGCTACGCCTCTTGTTTTACACCAATGATGAATTGTCATTAAAAAAAATTACATGATTCCTTTTTAGAGGCATAATTATTGTCAAAATTTCAGCAAACTGCTAAGGACCCATTGTAGCTCTCTTCTACTACTATTTTTTCCGATTAACAGTTGCAAACACAAGTGTGCACTGATTCAACTCCACAAGCAGCCAGCCACAGACAGTCGAGTGACCACTTTCAGCAGTAACAGTTCAAGTATGAGTCATTGAGAGTGGAGTGGTTGGTGGAATGAGATTTAACTAGTCTACGAGGCTGTAGCCCAAGGTAACAGGACTACTACAGCACCACTGATCACCTTTTACCTTTCGTGCTAAGTGGGGCCAGATGACGCTTAGCCAGGCAAAACCAGCAGGTTTTTGCTGACAGGTTTCTCAGGTGAAAAGAAAAACAGAAAGAAATCTGGGTTTATAATGCTGAGACTGACGTTGGAAGAAGGTGAAGGAGTAAAGACCAAAGTGAAGAGTTACCCTCTGAACAGCAAAACTCATCGGTGGGTTTGAAAGAAATGTTGTTTTTCAAAAATGACACCATTTATCAGCTGCAAAAACAGAGAGAATCTGGAGAGATTTCTAACTTTCCAGTGTTTCTTGAACTACTCATCCAGGATGTGTTGTATCATTTAAAAGAAATCTAAACTTAAAATCATGGCAGTTCATTAAAATCACTGTATTATACATGTCTGATTTTAAAAAGGTTTCCCAAAACAAAGTGTTCGCTCAAACCAAAAATGGAAATAAAAATAAAAAAATAAAAAATTGCAGGCTGTGTTTACACATAGCAGATGTGAGAAAAGTATGGAGGGGAAAAAAAATGTAAGTAAAGTATCTATTGTGTGTAGGGTCACCATTTTTTTCTCCAGTATTGGCAACATCTGAGTTACATGGTAAAATGGTCCTCATGTTGACTTGAGTTTTTTGTTTTTTTTTTACGTTTTTGCGAAACATTTTTTTTTTAATTATTATTTTTTTTATTATTATTTTGTTGTACAGTATTTTAAGTTTCGTATACTGCTCGGAAGACATTTTTGAGTTCTGTCGACTTCTAGTCACGGTTCTGCTCTTTCCATAGAGGTGCAGGACTTTATGTTGCAGTGAAAAATCCGCCCACAGTGAGTAAAAACACAACAGAAGAAGTCCCAGAAACTACTTCGGGTTCAAAAGGTTAAGGTATAGTTAAATAGAGGAAACAGACAAATAAATAAAGTCCCAGATATAAAATAAGAAAAAGGAGTTTCTCCGCATGAGGCACTTTAATGTCATCCTCAGGCCTCCCTGAAGGGAAAGCACACTCAGGCCCACTGTGTCCTTTATGTATTTTTTCCTCTTTTTCATTTCACTGTAACCTCTCCAGCTTCTTTCATATAACTGTATTCTCTCCTCACTAACCACTTCCAATTCCTGCTTCCCCTACCCTCCCTGTTCATCTTTTCTTCTTCTTTTTTTTTTTTAAACTCTCATTTTCTCTTTCTCTTTCCGTCCCTTTCCACTCTATCATCACTACATTGTGACAATTTAATCCTGCAACCAGTGGCTACTCGGTGTTGGCAGCCTCAAAAGTATGTATGAGAGAGACAGAAACACACACAGAGATTGTGTGAGTGTTTGTGTGTGTGTTGACTGGATGCCAGCTGGCCTGTGGTGCAGCAAGCTGTCCTAATAAAGTGATCCTATGTGCCCCTCCAACCAATCTGAATTTGTTTTAAAACAGCGAGCGCAGAGGGAACCACAATAATTATTTTATCCTATAATAGGAAAAATCATGAGCGGTCTCCTAAGATCTGAACAACAAAAACAAGAAATAAAACTAATGCAGCCGACTTTCTTTGAGGTTCATTTAACAAAGACTAGCTTGTGTTTTTTTTTTGTTTTTTTTCCTCTCTTTTTCTTTTTTGTAACATACTCGACTACAGTCGATACACGATGAGGAATTGGCAGGGCTTTGAAAACGTGAAACAATTGATAGCACTCGAAGCCACCGATTTCTCCGGGGGAATTCGGGGAGCATTTTATCTCCTCATTTCGAACTCTAACCAAGAACCATACTATTTATAAGAAAAAGTGCTGTCAAAATTGGCCAACTGGGGCCATTTCAAATAAAGCAATAAGCTGTACTGATACTCCAAAGTTTGGAAAAGTATTAAACATCAATGAAAATCCAGTAGCAAAACTACACCGCAATTTACTGGTAATGTCTTTGGATGTTAATCAGTAATTAAACTCTTGATCAACTCTGATAAATCACAGCTACTGGATTTTACTTCAGACTTCACTGGTTACACTGGGTGATGAGACAGCATCACAGTACAATCACTTATGACCCACTTGGACTGTTTTTTTTTTTTTGGAGACACCTATTTGTCTGTAACGTTAATCAGGAATAATCAGATTAGCAAGACCCATGAGATCCTTGCAACATCAATGCACTAATCAGAACAGCTAACAGTTAATTTAATCCTTAGTTTAATCAACTAACCTCACATTAACTAATTCCAAGATCAATACTTCTTCTGAGAAAGACAGGTTTACTGAATTGCATTATCGGAAACCTGTCAGGTGGTTTATAATTATGTGTGTTTTGGCTGCTACCTGTTGTAGCCATGCTAGTGGCCGAGCCATCAGGCACATTTAACATTAAAACATGTAGAGCATATCAATCCTGTCTTTACAAACTTGCATTCCCAAATAGCTATATTGCATTGTCAGCTATGTTTTGGTGGAAACACATTTTGCCACATTACATTTGTATGTAATTTATCACAGATGCATTTGTAAACAGCACCCTGGAAACCCAAAAAATGACAGAGAAACAACATACACGTAACGTTTTAACCCAAATCATGAATTTTTAAAAGTTATTTTGGTGTCACAACTAAACCAAGCTTCCATCCATCCATTATCTATACACCGCTTTATCCTCACTAGGGTCGCGGGGGGGCTGGAGCCTATCCCAGCCGACTTAGGGCGAAGGCAGGGGACACCCTGGACAGGTCGCCAGTCTATCGCAGGGCAACCAAGCTTCTAACATGTAATTATTAATCAAAGTGTGATATTTTCCTAACTTTAGCCACATAGTTTTGGTTGCTAAACCTAGCCAAAAAAAAAAAGTGAGTAGCTACATTGTGAAAGCAAACTGGGAGAAACAAAACATAAATCTAAGACTTAAGGTCATCATATGGTGTAAATCCTTGTCTCCTGGATGAGGGGAGAGTTCTGTGCTGACCTCCATCCTCCTCTCCAGCCTCCAGACATGGGTTTTGTGGCACTTTTATGACAACCTTTCCTACTGCGTCACATGTGCAAAAGTGTGTTTATTTCAAAATGAAATCACGTATACCTTGAAGCATAACAGAGGATGCATTTTAGTAGTATAGGAACTCATATAAGGACTATATGGCTTCGAGTATCTTGTTTCTACAGCAACAAAGAAACTGCAGAATCAGTTTACGTCTCATAATCATGGTAATTACAAGAAACACGTGATTCTGACTGATGTTGAAAAATGGTGGCTCCGTGGGTGGCGAGGGCAAATGGTAAACGGTCTGCACTTATATAGGACATTTCTATCTTAGTGGTGCTCAAAGAGCTTTACAATGTTTCCCATTCACACACGCTCAAACACACCAATGGGCGACTTGGGCTGCCAAGCAATGCGCTCGCCTGCCATCAGGAGCAACTTCGGGTTCAGTGTCATGTTGCTTTTAGTGTTTCAGTACTTATTATTTTTATTAGCCATAATGTTGCTTCCATTAAGTTATTATCCATTGCACTTGAGTAGATAAGAGCACAGAATTTAGATCTGCTGTGCACCTGGGGTCTCGCTGAATGAAGTAAAGTTCACTGACTGTTTCCTAACACGAGTGTCAGAGGCTTGATACCCTACTGGTGAGTATTTCAGTGAGCGCACGGCACAAAGCCAAACATGTGAACGCATGATAACAATGTAGTATGAGTAGATTGACATGCTAGCTCAGTGTTAAAGTCAACGAGAATGCTGAAGTCAGCTTAGTGTATTTTTTCTTGGTGCATCAAGGTAAAATTCATAACCTATCCATGTTTGGATAAACATGCATTTTCCCTTTTAAGTGCTTTAAGAGTTGTTCCTTCATGCCTGGGGTCTGTTGAGTCCCGCTGAGGGGTCAACATGAGTGCACAGACCTTCACAGGTTTAGTTGCTGAAATAGTTTAGGTTTAGTCGAGTTTTGAAGGCGCTTGCAAACAGCTTAACAGGATAAGCTGTAAGCGGAGAGTGGCAAAACAGCTGATTTACCGTGAGCATGGCGGTCGGCGCGGATCATACCTGGCTGAGAGGGAGAGAGAGAGAGAGAGAGAGAGAGAGAGAGAGGGAGGCAGGCAGCGACGGAGAGGATGGAGGGGAAGGAAACGGGAGAAAAATCATTAGTCAGACAGTCGAGCTGTCAGCACTCCCGCTGAGCCTTCACAGCTACTCCTGCATGTGTATGTGTGTTTTAGAGAGCGAACACAGCTGCATGTGTGAGATGAAGCAGCCTTCCTGGAGTAGCTTCATCTTCCTCTCTGCTCAAAAAACACACACCACCATCACCACACGGCTTTAATAATAGATGGGCTTCACATGATATATTCACGACGCAGCCCACACACACATACTGTGACACAGCGATACACACACTTTTACCTCAGCATGTATGCAATATGTGTGATGCGTCTGTAAACAGCCTCTTGTACTCATTCAGGTACTGTAATGCAAGTTACAAACACCTTGCTTCTGTTCACATGACAACAGAAACAATACGTTCCATGTGTAGCCTTGCCAGAGAAAGAAAAAAAAAAAACTCTTCTTCAAATTGCACTCATCTAATTTGTGCATTTTTTTTTTCCGATTCCACCTTCATTCAACGAGCTCCAGCCTCCAGAAGTCTGCTCTACCAGGAATTCCACTGTTTAAATTCAGTTAGCCAAGTAATTAATTTGTAGCCCAAAAGATCTGGCAAAATAGTGGCTATTGTGCATTGACACCCAGCGGGATTATGCTAACATGCTATGTATGTCTGGTTTACAGTGAGTCACAAAGGAAAACAATGTGTGAATGCTAAGAAGTCTCTCTCCCTCCTGTCATCCCGCTTGTTCGTTCTTGTCTGTCCTCTACCTCCGTCTCCTCGTCTTCGCCTCCTACACACACGCGCAGGCCACCCCATCTATTCAGAGAGAATATCAAGTAATACGAATTTAATCTTCAGCAATTGAAAAGAAAATTACTTATTGACAAACAGTTCTTCTCTCATTACAATAAAATTATTTCAATCCACAGCCACCCCCACTATCCTGTCATGCTACAGTGAGTTATCCCTCTTGACTTCCACTGCAATATTGCCAATCTGCCACCTGACTCTAAGCTCCTTTTCCCCGCCACTACACCTACCGCGAGAGAAGTAAAAAAAATATGCAAGCGAAGCTCTCTGAGCATTGACGACGCATACTGTAAAAAAGGGAAGGCAAGTAAACACGTTTTGATAACGTTTCTGATCAAAGAATCTGCTGCGTGAAAGTGTTTCCTGCGAGCAATATCGCCACTGTCCCCGAGCTCAATGAATTCTACTGAAGCAAATGCTGCATTGCAGAGACAGCAAAAAACAAAAGGTGAGATGTGACTGATGGTAACAGCCCAGAGCAAGAATTCCTTTTATCATGTCGTGTGAATTATACAGGGAACGACAAATGAGAAATTGTTAATGGATAAAATAACCAACCATGAGCATGTGCTTGTGTCTCTGGAAAATTTAAACTTTGACAAAAATCAAAAGTACATTAACACAGAGGGAAGTCTCTGAATAACCCATTCAGGCGTCCTTCCTCTCCTGTGCTGTAATTGGTGTTTCTTCTCGTGTCTGTCGGTATCTATGGGGCAAAGTCTTTCATGTCTATCTGTCCAATTATTTTTCAACTCTTAAACTTTGGATACTATGTGTTAAAAGGGTCTAATCTCTCACACAACTCGTTCTATACTGACTGTCCTGAAATTAAAGTGGAGACTCGGCATTTTCATGTAGGATCCGTTATTTAATTTCAAAGTGAATGTGCTGAAGCACAAAGCCAAACGAACAAAAAACTGTGTAGCTGTTCAAGTAATTACAGTCTGGACTTTTTCTTATTTCATTTCAGGAAAGATCAACTTAAAACTCTTGCCTTTTAACACCTCTTCCATTACTAGCCTACTCTAAGCTCAACGACACACTGAAGTAGAGTCTCTAATGATTGAAAAGAGCAGGCAAAATAATATTTAAAGGACTGAATATTCTATTACATAAACAAGCCTATCATGCTTTTGCTGTTATAGCTACAGTAGTCTGACTCACTGGAAGTAGACTGGAGGTAAACGCTTGCGATTGGCAATGAATTTCACGTGGCTTTCTCCTCATTTGCTGTCATCTACATTTCACCGTTTCCCAAACCCCCTTCATGATAAGAAACAATAATAACAGCCTGTATGACATTTCAAGTATTGGTGGTGTTTGAATCTTGAAATTAAACAGCCCTGCTAGTCATTTTTTCTGCTTTTTTTAAACGAATTATCCATTTTAATGACAATGCTCGCCTCCCTAAATGCAAATGTTCAACTAAAACTGTTCCAATTGAACTATTCTGAGTGAACATCGCAACCTGCCATCTGCCCGCCCAAGAGGATTGTGAACGGTTAAAAGAAATTCAAAACATGCCAGAGCTTTTTTTTGTTGTTTTTCTGTTCCTCTGTATCATAATTATTATGAGATGCAGTCAGACCATTCGACACAACAATGTATCGGCATTAAAGATCGGTCTGGCAATGCTGTAATATTAGGATATTAAAAATGACAAACAATTGTATCAGAACAACTTGATTAGTCCTGCAAATATGCCAAACAAGACGTAGACGGCCTGTTTCCATAAGAATCATTATTACTTTTTTTGTCAAATCTAATTTTAAAACAATTTATGGAAGAATTAAGTGAAAAAATTGGTAGGCGAAACTCACCCTCAATAAAAAGCTTAAAGCATCTCTTGACATTTTTATTCGACTTACAAAACTGCTCTGTTTATACGAATTTATCTTAAGTTAAAATATTTTATTTCTTATCTAATAACATACAAGAAGAAGAAAACGGAAAATTATAACTCGCTCATTGTACTTTCAACCAGGCTTTGAAAACTAACATTCTTTTTGTCAACGTTAAGATATCAGTCGGCAGCTTCAGAAATAATTTAGTGTGTAACAGCTAGTAATTAGCACTGCTCTTTGACACAGACTCAATGCCATAGCAATAAATGGGAGTTTAATATGTTAGAAGCCCTGTTCTAATCTTGGTTTTCACCACAGAAGCCAGAGGAGCAGCGGGAACAGCATGAATGTAAAGGGCTTCGGAACGATCATCTGAGGGCTTTTTTATGTTCAGATGTTCAGACAGTTGTGTCATCTAAGAAGTGCAAAAACCAAAGTAATCTATTGCTTGTCAGACCCAGAAATAACTCATGACTTAGCGCCATCGGCAGCAGCTCTCGTGCTGCTAAACACACACACACACACACACACACACACACACACACACACACACACACACACACTTCCACATAACCATTACCTCTCACACATTTCTCACACTTGCACTCACACACCCTTTTCACGAGCCTACTCAGCATGCAACATGAGCAACTTCCTCGGTTGAAGGAAAGACGCTGCTTTAATTTTAAATCCTGCATGCGTGTGTGTGTGTGTGTGTGTATGGGGGTGGATGTTACTTCTGCATGATGCGTGCATTTGTGCCTGCATCGCGTTCTAGTTCATGTACAATACAATGTAATGAAGTAGCCATGCAACCTATAAATAGATCATTTTCTTAAACGCTGTCTGTGTTTTAAGTGTGATTTATATTTTATTAGCTATTGACTCTAATGCTCCAGTCCGAGTAAGTGGTTACATGTAAATGTTTTTCTTATGCAAACAGATCGTTTCAGGGTTAATTCTGGAGATCGGATGAGCATGAGATTGAAAATTTTAACAGATAATCAAAGATGCCTTTTACATTTATTGCCTCAGTATAACGGCATTCTGTAGCCTCTAAAAGATGAAAGTTTGCAAGTGCAGTACTAGAAGAGCAGCTAAAAGAGGTAAACTGAGGGTGTACACATACCCTTTGACATGAGCAGTTTAAAAGCATGCATTTAGTTCTTGATTATATCTTTATACAGGACTCACTGGTGCAAAATGTCTCCGGAAGCTTAACATTCAGAAGCACCGAGATGATATTTTTAGATCTGCCCGCTTTGTATGCAAAGGTTTATGATGCGTTTCATGTTTGTGCACCGTTTTGTATCTGCTTTTATGCGTTAGAATCCGTAGTTTCTATATGCTTCTCAGTTTTAGTGGCGGTAGTTAGAGCGGTGCTTCGGAGCAGCCTTGGGATAAAAACGCAGCGAGCTTCAGTGTCTACCATTTGGAACCACTCTGTTGTACAACTCGGTGCTGGAGGGCACCCATTTACCCACCAATGCAATATAGCATCTCTGTGTTAGCAAAAATGAATGCTGTCACACATCTCTGTGAAAGGAGGGAGGAAAGAAATCACAAGCCGGAGAAAGAATCTGACAAAAAAAAGAGAAGGAAGGAAAAGGAGGATCAAAATGAAGTGCACTAGAAGTGAATTAAACGGAATAACAATGAGAACGACTGAAGAGAAATGCGCTCTAAAAGCACCCACCTCAACATCGCTCTCCCTCTGTCCTTCCACCTCCTCATTTATATTCCTTAACTCCTGGTCTTGCTGATCAGTTTCCGCTGGATATCGATTACTGCTATAACTGCACAATACTCATCACATGCCCTCTGGAATCACTCTCGCTCGCTCTGTTTGTAGCTTCCCTCCATTGGCCTCCACTTTCTCTGCTTATTTCATTCTCAGCTGGTTTAGATTTCTGAGAGGTTTTCTTTCTCTCTCAAAAAAAAAAACCCATCAAGAACCATAATCCCTCCATAGTTTGTCAGATTGGAAACGGTCTCCAATTGCTTTCTCCTGCGTGATCTGTGAGGACATAAACCCACTAATAGCAAGGTTCTCTGTATGTATGTATATATATATATATATGAATGTTATTACAGACTAATCAGTATTATCATTATTAGGTGGTCAGGAGGAGCACTGAGGGCCAATCTCTGTTTACTCATTTGTTTGTGCAGTCATGTTAAATGCTTTTTACATTGCGACTGTTCAGGGATTTATAACCGGCACTGTTAAAGCCAAGCAGTGTTCAGGAGGCCTGTGTAATGGAAATGCAGAGCTCTTTTAAAGGATGCACAAATCACACGAGCAACCGGAGACACTGTGCACTGCAGGAACGTACTGTGGCCGAAGACTTCCAAACAGGAGTGGCAACACTTCAGTTAAATATAGAGACGCGTGATACTGGATTTTTTGCTGATGTTCGATATGCTAATGTTTTCCAACTCACTTTGCTCACTTTCAGATGCTGATACCGATGTATGCGCAAAAGTTTTCCACCTAATTGCAGAGAACATTAGATCTCTCCTGCTGTGGAATTAACATATTGTATTATTATGCGTGCTGCTATCGCGACGGCCCACGGGGAGGTGAAGACTTAACATGCTTTCCAGATATTCTCTGGAAAAAAAAATGGCTTTACCTCACATGCAAAACATCCATCCATCCATTATCTATACACCACTTAATCGTCACGAGGGTCATAGGGGGGCTGGAGCCTATCCCAGCTGACTTAGGGTGAAGGCAGGGGACACCCTGGACAGGTCACCAGTCTATCACAGGGCCACACTTAGAGACAGACAACCAAGCACACTCACATTAACACCTACAGACAATTGTAGAACCACCAAATAACCTCAACATGTTTTTGGACTGTGTGGGAGGAAGCCAGAGAACCCACGCACAGGGAGAACACGCAAATTCCACGCAGAAAGATGCCGGTGCCCCCACCGGGACGCGACCTTCTAGCTGCGAGGCAACAGTGCTAACCAACTGAGCCACCCTGCAGCACATGCAAAACATGCCATAGTAATTTATATGTTAGATTTTAAAAATAAAAGCTGTAAACTTCCAGCCACATAGGCATTGTCTGCCTTTTAGTGTTGATTTTAAGTTAATGTAAAGAATCCCTACTTAAGTATTGTGCGTTCCAATTCTAAATGTAGCTATTCCTTGAACTTAGCATCGATTAAAAATTGATCATTCAAGTATTTAGACAAATTTTAGAGCACAAGAGCATGAAAATGTACTGCTTATATTGAAAATGAAAAGTACCAATTATTGAATTAATGCTTATGTAATATATATGCATTGCTTATTCTGTATTTATATATATATATAGTTTGAGATGAATAAACTAAACTAAATATTTATTATTTCTAATTTTTTAAGTCCTTAAAGCACTGGTCACAACAAGAGGTCACACAGCAAAGTTCATTGACATGTGCTAATGTGTTCCACTCATAAATGTCATTTACTCCACATATGCCTGTTTCCTTCACTGGCTTTGGTGGTTGTAGCTCTTGACAGTTTCCTCAATGTTTTTTCTCCTCTACCTGCATTTCACTCCTTGTCATATTCACTGTTTCTCCCTCTCAAAAAAGAATCATCTCTGTCTTTTTATTTGGCTCTTTTTTCCATTTCTCCCCCCTGTCTTTTTGTCTCTCAGCTGAGTGCGTTGACTTTCTCGTCCATCAGAGAGCTTCGTCCCTAGAGTGCTGCTTTTATCCGTCTGTCCCATCTATGTTTTCTCTCTCGCTTGCTGCTTCAGTCTCTCTTTTTTTTTGCTTTCACATGGCTCCGTCTGTGTCAGAGTAGTTTGGACAATATTTCTTTCTGCTTGTGCTGCTTCCCAGATTAGATAGACTGGATTCAGTGGTTTGTGTGGGGGGGGGGGGGGTGGTTTTTTTTAGCTTTGGTACAACAAAACTTCTCCTTACAGCCATTAAAAGGGAACTAATTTACTCACTTTGATTAAATATGACAAAAAGTACTACAAAATTAGGGTGTAAGGCCTTATTTTGCAAGCACGTTTATTGTGTGTGACATTCTGACTATCAACCTGGTAGTTTACAGTGTACTACATTGGAATACATGTCAACATATTAATAACGATGGCTGTCATGGTTAAAATAAAGTCCTTTTTCTTACATATTTAGGAGTGGAGGAGCAGAGGAGTTGTTAGGAGAGGAAGTTCAGGAATAGAAAAGATGTGAGGATGAAGGAGATGGAAAGAAAACAAAAACAATAAAAATAGGAAAGAAAAGAGCGAGAGGAGAGAGTGATAAGAATAGGACGGGAGTTAGAGAACGACAGGAGGCGGTGGGAGCAAAGTGTACACGGACCCCTGCTAGTCCAACAGGATCAGCCACCGTCAGGTGCTGCAACCTGTGTCATCTCCCGTGTGTGTGTTTGTGTGGATGTGAGGATGAACACCTGTCAGCATCAAATGGATGAAACCTGGTTGTGTGTGTGTGTGTGTGTGTGTGTGTGTGACTGTCAAGTTAATGAAATGTGCATTTGTATGGGACAGGGGGGTGTGTGTATGACAGTTTTACAGTATCTGTCATCTACACGATCCAGAAAATCTTTCACTTCCTTTAAGACGAGCTGTCACCACCTTTGCGGGAAAGTGCGCACACACACACACACACACACACACACACACAAGCTCTTTGATCTCCGCTGACATCACACACACACACACACACGCGCGCGCAGAGAGAAATCACTCAGCGTAGTATTGACTTGTTTAACGTATGCATGTTACCTCAACACGTATCCTTTCCAAAAAAGGAAGCAACATTTCTGGTTATGAAGGGAGCCGGTAGGAGGGAAGTGTTTTCAAGTTGTTCCAAGTGAGTGTGTGATGGAGGAGGTGATACCGATGAAAGAGCAAGAACAAGGCAGCCTGAGAGAACAAAGGGGAGATTGTGGAGTACAGTACTGAGGTGTAAGTCACTTCTGAGGTCTATTAACTGCCAACACAGGAGTGCAGAGCAGAAGGCACCAGTACAGGACAGGTACAGTTGTACAGTCTCTATATTTTAAACCACTGTGCATCAAGGTCCGCCACCGAAACAAGCTGCACGACACAGTCCCACGACATGCTGACTCGTGTAACTTCTTTAACACGGCTTTTTCCTGCCGTTCTGGGGATTTGAAATGGTCACCTTGCAGTTCGCAAGTCCGCCCCAGTAATCTCTGAATCACCCTTTCCTTAGTATCAGTGTGTGATTTGCACCTTATTTTCCCCTCGGCTTGCTCCGGCGATTGAGATATCATGAAAATGTGGCCGGGCAGTTCAGCTGTCCCTGCTCATATGGTCCGGTGGGACCCCACGGGGAACCTCGTCCAAAAGAACATTCAGTCTGCCTCCCTGTGTGCGGCGAGCGGGTGGGGGCGGGGGAGGCGGCGGGGTGCACAAAACATCCCTGCACCTGGGTCCACTGCTGCCGAGTGATGGCTGAATCTGGCGCTAAGCCTCGCAGACTGCTGAAAAGGGATCAGTTTGTATTCTGAGTGATGAACGAGATTAGCCAGACTAAGACCTGGACACTGATCCGAGATCAGGCCAACCACTACCAGTAGAAGAGCTCTGTAAAGTGACATACAGAAGATGCAGAGAGACTGCAGATCTCTGCTACAACATACATACCTGACTGGTGAGGCTTGGTTGTGTCTGCTGTAAGTAAACACAAGTGACCCTGTCTCTCTGATGTTATACAAGAGATAGGATTGTCCATTAGTGCCAATAACTGCAGGGAGAAAATCTGTCAGTGCATATAAATCTTTGTGTCTTCCATTTTAAAGCATTTCTCTGATGCATAACGCTTTGAATTCAGCTGAGAGCGCATACAATCATCTATCATTAAGTAAATCTAACCACCCATCCATCTTTGTTTGCTACCATATTCAGGTGGCAGCGAATTGGTCCCAGGCCGGTTGGGATATTTAATTCTGTCACCATATTTTTTCAAGCAACACTTCTTCATTCTAAACAAACCCACTGACTTAAGTCAAGGAAGCATCGTGATCAGCTCGCTCATGTCAACCTAAACAGCAGCGTACAGCAGCTCTACTCATCCAAGACCCTCACCTCGTCTCTAAGATACCAGGCATCGCCAGAAAGCTGGGTTATTTCAGCCACTTGCTATATTTTAGCCTTTCAGTCAGCACTCAGGGCTTATGGCAGTAAGTATGGATCGGATTGTATAGATTGATTGAGAGCTTCACCCTGACCTCGGCTCCCACATAAAAACAGCGGTTGCACTGAACCACCTCCTATCACACGGTCCATCTCACCCTCACTTCTGAAGTAGAACGCGACTACTTTAACTCCATTAGTTGGACAAACAATGTAATCCATGCCAAGAGGAAACATTTTTGCTTTTGTTCTCCAAATGCCCAGAGGTGAGATGCAAAACCTGATCCCATTTGCATCACACTTGTTGTTTAAAAAAAAAAAAAGAAAAAAAAAGCCAACTGCTGGAGGTCAGCCTGATGTAAAAAACAGAGGTAGAATAAGTCAGAAATAAAAAACAAAGTGGGCAAACTTCGGTCCTTGTCTTGAAATTTGATCCACAGTGTGGAAACTGAAATCAAAAGCACAAAACTTGAAACAAAGTCCTGGAATGGCGAATTTCTAGCACATCACACATGACAGAAAATTGCATTTGTAGATTAAAGATCATGTGGGAAAGAGCTGTTGAAGCGCTGGCTTTCTGTGTTCAGACAAGCATTCCACCTCCTCTGTTATTCTGTGGATGTGAAAGATACTGTAGCCCTCGTTTCTGGTATCGGTGGCAACGGAAACCAAAGTCTGCTCACGTCCTTTTGCAACATTTGTGCCTGAATATGAACTATGGTTGTAATTCTAATTAACATTATACATGACCCCTGCCATAATAGCAATATTCTCATTACCACATTAAGATATAAGTAGTGTGTGTGTGTGTGTGTGTGTGTGTGTGTGCGTGCGTCTAAAACACTGTGGAGGAGAGATAATTGGAAATAACAGTCGATGCCACATGCATTTTTAAACACATTTGGAAATACCGCTGGAGACATGAGCGGCTTTCTATTATACAATCCATTAAATCATTAAAATGCAATTTACCACGTCCATGTTTGGGGAAAGTAGTAGCTAAGACAGAAAATATCATTTCTGTGGCTCAGCTGAGGTGACACTGGGGTTCAAATTAATGCATTATGTTTTAAATAAATGACTGTGAAACTGTAGAAATTGAGGATATCTTATGCTGCAGCGACTCAATGAGTTAAAATCCGGCAAACAATTGCGGCGAAAATACCAGTAAGTTTCAAATTTGTGGAAAATTGACAAGAAATTAATTGGTAATTCAGTTAACAACCTGCTTTTTTATTAAAGGAAAAAAATATTCATGCGCTCCTGTCTAATTAAAAGAATCTATTATCTTGCTCTCCACATAAAATGAATTAATATCCGAACTCGCACATTTTCTGTGGGGAATATGTGAAATAATGATTAAGACTTCTCCCAAATACCCACCTCTGGTACACTCCCTCCTAATGGCAAAGCCTTGGCGTCACCGCTTCCTTGTTAAATAAAACACTGTTCGGCAACAGATGCATTTCTAGGTCACTTGAATAGATAAAAATCGCACACTTTGTGCCACACGTATACATGAGCGCACAGCATGCTCACAAATGTATGCAGAAGGTAAGCACTAATGCGGCATAGTCAACAGCGGTAATCAACGCATAAGTCCTGTGACTCAGCCCGGCTGTCTACAGAGAGGCCTGGAGAGCTCACAGCAGATGTAGTCTTTTCAATTGCTTTTTTTTCCCCCCTCACTTTGCTGCATTATAATCTGACTAATCTCAATATAAAGTTCATTGTTAACGCATTTATTTTAGTCATGTTCTGCCAGTTGGTCTCCAATTCTGATGTTTCTGCAGGTTTTGTATCCTTAATGTTGGGATGTAGGTCTTTTGATTTACAATAAGAAAGATTACCAGATGAAGATGACGAAGAGTAGAGTTCTCTTTTCTCCTCATATTGCAGCTGCACGGGTCGCGCTAACTTGGCACTTGTCAGCTTCATTCTAACAATACGAGGTAACAAAGGATGTAGCTGTCTGCAAGGGCCATTATAGATAAACTGCATAGACACTTACATTGAGGGCAACTTGCACAGTGTTTGCACGTGATTCTGTGCATAGCTGTCCATGTAGCGTGTGTTCATGCCAAAGATCCAGTGCCAAACACGCGATTGCAAAAATGAAATGACACACTGCAGTTTCTGTCGGCGCAATAGCAGTGTGACATTTGTAGGATTTGCAAAAACCTTTTTCTATCATATTAAGAGTTGAATATCAGGGTGCTTTTTTCCTTCTGCCACCTCATACCATGAAAGTTGACAGTAAGGATGAATGCTAGTTGCACAGCTGGAATCAGTGGACATATCTATTCTGCAAGTAAAACATAAACAGGTCTAATGTTTTGCAGCAGTTTTCCTCTTCAGTTCCTCTGTTTTCTGTGATGTGTTTTCATTTCAGATGGTCTTGTTGCCTTTCTGCCTCCATCCTTCTTGCGTCCTGCTTCACTTGATTGAGCCCCTCCACTGTTTACTCCAGTAGAGTAAATGTGGATAACCATCAACGTAAAAGTGACTCACGACAGTCCTCATAATCATCCAGGGGGTGAACTGCCACTGCATTTAGCTTTTTGAAATTACTTAGAAGACAGCATAAGTGGAAGTCAGCCTCACATAAGTGGACAAAGCAGCAAGTGTAGGAAAAACTGGCAAGTTGCCCTAACTGTAGCCACTTTATTTAGCCACAGTGACCATCCGGTACTTCTTTCTGCATTTGCACTCCGTTAACATACACAAGGGAAGGCAAACCATTAGGAACATTTCATAAAAGTAGAAATTATGGCATCGGATTGCATTAGATTTCACCGATGTACCTGATAACGTCCTCAGAATCAGAAAGCCTTTAACGGATTGAACAAAGGCATCCAAGATACCCAGATTGACAATAGTTTATAGGAGTGCTTTTTGAGTTCTGTATCAAAGTTTAACTTGTTAAAGCCGAGCATGTCCCATCAGTCACAGGATGACATGACGGCTTTCTGATCTTTCATTGGCGAGAACATTCCAACAGATCAAAACTGTCCCAGGGTTTGAAGTGCAAGTTTGCTGTTTTGCATTTGGCAGTTGCGAAACTACGATCACCTTTATTTCACACCCTACAGTCCATAAGAATTCATCTAAAAAGCCAAATGTTGACAGTTGGAAAAGCATATAACTTTTACTCACCTTCCCTGGATGTTAACTGTCACACACACACACACACACGAACTGAACTGTGGAAACTCGCGACTGGCATCACTCAGCTGTAGCCAAAAGTCATTCTAGCAGGGACATACAGATGAAAAACGTTGGTATAAGGAAGAGATTTCATAACCACAAATAAATCACATTGGGTGTCTGATCTCTCTCCACCCACTGTCACCCTTCTTCTGTCGGTCTCCCTCCTCTCCTCCTCCTCCTTCCTTCCTTCCTTAACATCTTTTTCTGCCCCCTGATGTTGGCTGCTGCTCTGACATACATGTGTCTCTGGCAAAGCTATTAATGAACCACACAGACACACACACCTCTGTCTACTGCAACAAACACAGTTTCACACTTTGGTTTTTTTTGTCGCCTGGCTAGGGGACTGATGGCATTTTAATGAATCCAAATCCAGCATCATCACATCAGAAAGCCTTTTAAATTTAATCAGGTTTATCTTACGTCATTTGCAAGTAACTTAAGTGATAAATATCTGCAACTCAAGATTCTGTCAAAATTCCAGTCTAGTTAGATGCTGTTTAATATCACCAGCCAGAAATATCAGTGTTTCTTGTCATATCTCTGACTGCCAACAAAAACTAACTGCCATCCGCAAATTCAAAGCACTCTCAGTTGCCCCCGAACCCTCTGCTTTCCAAAACCCCCATCTCCTGTATCGTCCCCCCTGTTTCTTCAACAAGAACAAACTCATATGCATCACATGCAACGCCTCTAGGGGGGTATTGGCCTTCCAACCCCCCAGCCTCTTAGACCTCAACAGCAAAGCCATCACACACTGAGCACGTAGCATTGCACAGGACCCCTGGCACCCCTTCAAACAACTCTACATACTGCCTTCATCAAATTGCAGATATACGAGATCCCTGGCCTGGAAACAGGCATGCTATGGCTGGAGTGTGGTCTCCTCTGAGATCACCATTGCATGTAAAGGCGGTATGTACTGCATGTGGGCATGTGAGCAGAAATAGGGTTGCATCCTGTAGCTTATATGTTTATATGAAGGGAATGTAGAGACTGTGGAAGCACAACACAATCCATCCATCCATCCATCCATCCATCCATCCAAAGGTACTAAATTAATCAATGCCAACATTAATTAAGCCTCCTTGATTTTCACAACCTGCACCCGCTACAACCTGAAAACAAGACAAGCACTAGAAGATTTGAAATGTTGATTGAAATTGATGTTTCTGACACACTGAAACATTCTGACATTTACACTTGAGTTTTCAAAAAAAAATAAAAAATTAGATAAAAAATAGTCAATCCAAATAATGAGGCCTGATTGAGGACTATAAGGCTAATGAGCTCAAAGTTATCGATTTGATGCATGAAAATTTAACTGTGACTCTCCTGAATTTGATGCGTGTGATCGTTTCTCTCGTCACCACTCTGTTGAGCTACAAAGATACAATTCTGTCACAGGTGTAGAGTAATGTAACAAAGTGTTAGTTAAAAACTCACAAAAAAACCCAATCTTGAGCAGAGCAAAGTCAACGGATTGAAGAGAGCTCATTAACCAAGAGACAACTTTCAGTGCTCTTATTGAATTAGCATGAAATAATTAGCAACAACTGAGATAATCTACCATCGTTAATGTAGCAAAAGTTAGAACCAGCTATAAATGAGACGCCTCCTAATGTTGCCTGGGATTTCTCAGCATTAATCTTTGCTAATAATAATATTTATTTATTTTTAATAACAAGGAGATATAGACAACATAAAAAGCAGATTTGTCAGCATTGGAGCCTAATGCATCTGGGTATTATGCAGATTGGAAACTGAATCCAAAACACACAACAGCGACACACACAAACACATGTACAGGCAGAGACAAGCACACACACATGAGGGGGCTCGTCTATCAGAGGGGACCAGACCATGGCAGTCCAGTTAGCTTTGGAGCAAAGTCAGAATGTGACACCACTTACATAAGCTGAGAGCTGCAACCCCCCCTCTCAGCTCCGCTAAGCTCCCACTGCACAAGGTCACACTGGAACTGATGGGCTGCTCAATCAAGCAGCCCGTTTTGCCCATCATCTGTCCAAAATCTGTTAAGTACATACTTAATCCTAACTGTACATGGAGTAGGCAAAAAAAAAAAAAAAAGTCTCCAGCAGAAGGAGGCTGGAAATGCCAGGACGCTGCCTCATAAGCTCAGAACTGTGCCCCTAATGTGTCTGTTTATCAGTAAGCTACTTGGATTCACACTGGCCATATAGTCTAGTGTATGTTAGACCTTTTTAGACTCTTATTTGCTCCCTCGCAGTGAGTTAGATGAGAAGATCGATAGCACTCTCAAATATGTCTGTTAAATGTGAAGCTGGGGCCCGCTGCTGCTGGTTGGCTTATCTTAGCGTGGAGACTGTAAACATAGAGAAGCTGCACATCGGGGAACCAAATCTGCCCACCAGCGCGTCTAAAGCTCGCTGAATGCCGTGCAGTGTCTTATTTGGTTAATTTCAAGCAAAGAACAAAACTGTAAATACAACAGTTTGTGGTTTTAAGTGGGTTCTTTGTGAGAACATCACTCAGCCGGTGGGTGGGTTTGGCCTTGTTAAGTAACATTACTGTGCATAAGCCGCCCTTTAAAGTAGAAATTGTTGTTTCACATTAGTCTATGTCCTGATTAAGAAACCTAGTAATACCACCTGCATTATGTTACAATCTTTTGTGAGCCAATTAATTGTTGTGAAAATAATATTAATTAAAAATGATTAATTGATGCGTGGATGGAGGCACAGAAGGCAACAGTGTAAGAGTTAACGTAGCTCTGTGTTTCATTTATCAAATGAGATGAACCGGAGAGCTAATACGTGTGTGTCCGTGTCCTTAGCCGTGAACTGTGTTACTGCTGCATACTACAGTTGCGACAACATTATGACAAAAGCGCACATTTGTCTCAGCTTTGATTATTTTGTTATAAAACATTAAACAGCATTATACTAATGGAGTGCATGGAGAGAAAAGAGAGGGACGGGGAGGGAGAGAGAGACAGAGAGATGATAGCTTAAAAGCCCACTTTAATACATCACTTATCAGTGGCCATGTTTTGTGTATGTTTGCAACTGTCTGGATCACTTATAAAAACCACTTACATTTACGCAGTGGCATAAAACTGTGTTGAAAATGTGTTCTGTGTGCACATACACGCTTGTGGAATAGGCTCTCCACAAAGTCTTACTAAGCCTAACAGTATTGAGAGCCGACACTTTTGGATAAATCATTCAACGTCACAGACTAAATGCTTAGAAAGACAGAGACGCGCTGATAGAATGGGAGAGGACACGCCGAATTTAATCTCCCAGTATTTAGGCCTTCACGGAAGAAAAACATATGTGTTGAGAGAGGTCATTACCATACATTAAATTAGAGTGAGATCAGCACAGCCTCCAGTTGCATAAGCTCCTGTAATTTATGACGAACCTTCTGCTTGGAAAGCCTTTGAAGCTCTTAGGGTGAATATGAGCTTCTCATCCACGGGTACATCGTGTTACAACAAAACATCTAGATGTCATTTGCCGCACTTGAAATCTGTATAATAGAATGAAGATCTCATGGCTTTTTGAAGTGATAGCTTGTAACTCATAGAAGTCGGAGCTTATAGGTGGTCACTTTCACTAAGTGCCAAAAAGAACAGAGAAGCCGGCATGGCAAAAAGTTGAACAAGCCCTCAAGCCAGAAAAAAAAAAGAAGCAAACTAATCTTGTGTGTTCTTTTTGGAGTTCAGTTCGCACTGAATCCGCATCGATACACACCGCCTCAGGGAAATAGCCAACCGAATGGTGACTGAATCACATTTCCCCCCCAGGGATTACTGTAGTCGTACATGCCCGCTGACACTGTTCGGAACTACAAACCCAAACACTCAACTTGACATAACTCAACTTGGCTACTGCTGATCCCAGCCCTCGTACATACTTTGCTGCCCTCAGTCGTGGCTGACAGCTCAGCAGCTTTTTCTCCCCGTTAGTGTTAATTATTGTTTGGTTTATGTTTTTTCTTATTCATGTAAATGTTAGCATAAAAACCTGTTTCTTCAATCTGTCATGCAGTGTGTCTCAAATGAATTTGTTATAGCTTGACAGACATATTAATATTTAATTGTGATGTCTGAATTTAACTGTGCTAGTTTTAGATGTGTGTGCATGTGTGTGTGCGTGTGTGTGTGTGTGTGTGTGTGTGTGTGTGTGTGTGTGTGAGTGTGAGTGTGTGTGTGTGTGTGTGTGTCCCATGGATGCCTTTTTGAAGAAAACTGGGTACTTGGTTTTAACATGGTGCCCCATTCATTCCTATGAAAACTGATTTCAGCTTGCAAACATTGGAAAACCTCATTCTGGGAGCCCCGCAGCACGCACACTGGGGTCCTTCTCCAGCTGAGAGCATCCATGACGGAGGCAAACTGGCTGACTCCCAGTCGGCTCCCCTCACACATGGATGTGATAAAATAATCTCATCACATTCACAAGCCCGGCTCTATTCCTGGGGCCTCGGTGTCGACCACGGATGTATTAAAGAAACTGTGCAGCTGATTAAGGATGCTGCTGTGTGTACACTTCAATTACCTCCTGACAATAATGCATTAATTGATTTATGCCTGTGGCAGGATGTGTCTTTATGTGTTGGCTTGCGGGGAGCTTTTGTGTTGTTGTAATATGGCATTGGCTCCTTTTAACTGTGAACCTATGCATAATTACTTTGCGAGCTCAGGGTGTCAGATCATATCAGTTCAGCTTAGTGACAGTCGGGATAAAAAAGTAACCTAATTTCTGAAAGGCTCTTGGGACTTGAGACATTTAATTAAGTGTTCCAAACTTTTGCAGCGGCTTTATCCGTTGACATTACTTGTTTGAAATGGGCGTCTCATGATTCAATCCTTGTATCAATGCATCGATTGCAAATAATGACATTATATATACATCAGTCTGCTAAGAGGCATAATTGTATTGAACCACTTTGCCTTGAGGAGTAATTGTGTTCTAATCTTTAATTTAGTCAATGCTGCTGCTGCTGGAGGTCACCATGGCAACTTTAATGATGCAACATTTCACAAACACATAAAAAAATCAGCTTTATTTAACTCTGCCCACATGAAAGATGTGTTGTTTGGACTTTGTACGATATGTGTAGCTTAATGCTTATACGTTTATTCCTATACAGTCACACTCATTTGCGATCCGATTATTTAATGCTATAAAATTTGGATTAAAACAACACAATATAATCATTACAAAGTTAATATTAGAAAAAGAGCACTGCTCATCATATGTTAAACACATTCATCGGGTAATAATATCAGATTCAACAAGTGGATTGTCAGAATGCTGGGCGGTTTAATATTCTCTACTCTTCGACTTGTTTTGCATTTAATTATTTTCCTCCCGCTTTGTATTGACCAGTTCGCCTTGTGCTGCCTTCCATGTCTGTGCTAACTCCCTCTGTTGGCCCGAGGATGTTGTTGACAGGCTTCTGTCAACTCTGATACACATCACCAGCTGCCTCTCTTCACCTGTCAGCATAAAGCTTCACCAGATGGGCGAAACACATGTCAAGGTTCAACTGTCCCACCGGATTCCACACGCTTCATAATCCCCATTCTTCTATAGAGTCACGTTGGATTTTCCAGACTATAATATCTGGAATCGCAGTGGAGTCGACCGGTCCTAATGAGATGCTACCCTGCCCACCCACAAAGACCGCCAAATTAGGCCTCTGTTGTTGTTTTAAATTTTAAAGAAAGGAAAAAAAATTAAAAATGCTCGAGCTTGATTTTCTTTTCTTTTTTTTTGTTTTTGTTTTTTTTTGCATCATTACTGCTCCATGTAAAAGTGGGATGTTTTTGCCTTTAGCCGTTTTGCAAATGGCTTGATGTGTGCCCCAAAAGTCTGCAGCGGAGCACTGTTTGCTTTCATAAGTGCACATGAATTGTTATGTGTTGAATATTTAATTTGCTTTTGTATTGAAATATTGCTGCTTTGAGCATTTCAGCGGCAAAGCA
Organism: Stegastes partitus; assembly: GCF_000690725.1. NCBI lineage: Eukaryota > Metazoa > Chordata > Actinopteri > Pomacentridae > Stegastes > Stegastes partitus. The sequence continues at coordinate 133,911 of NW_007579178.1, forward strand.
GCTAGGCTAACTATTAGCATTTACACACAATGCCTGTTGTCATATTAATGAGATACAGTCTGAAGAAGAACTTTGCACAAATTGATGTGTATTGCCGCTCATCCGAGGAGAATATGGCAGGATCCCAATGGGGAGCAGTGTGTGTTTTAGCTCGACACTGAACAGTGACAGGAACTGCCAAACTGCACATTTCTCCGGTGCCGTCATCTCTTGATTCTCAAAACAGCACGCAGACAAGCAGCTTCAGGCTCATTCATAATGACTACAAGTCGAGGCAGGCTTGCTGTCTCGCTCTTTCTCTGCCTACTTAGGTCTGTGATAGAAATGAGAAGCCTCTACAAGGGCTTCTACTGTACAGCTGTTAACACAGCCAGGGCTGGTAATAAAATGACCCGTTTCCCTGCAGACATAAAGACATATTCATAACAGTCTCATTGCAACAACTGTCATTCCAGAACCTTTCACATCCACGATAATACTACTGGAGAGGCTTTCAGAGAGAAAGGATGGGATGGGATAGAGGGGGATGAGAGAAGTCATCCATTGGCTGCAGAGGGGGGGAAAAAAAGCAAGCTATAGGAGAGGAAGAAGCAGAAAGAAAAGATGGGAGGTGAGAGTGAAGAGTCACAGAGAGAGAGAGAGGAGGGGAGACCAAGATAGACGGCGTGAGAGGAGAGCGAGGGATGGCGAGTGAGAAAGAGTTGCAACAACAACGCGCTGACAGTTGCAGCCTGTCAACACACACCAGGGGATTTTAGTTTTTTTTGCATGCACTTGTGTGTGTGTGTGTGTGTGTGTGTGTGTGTGTGTGTGTGTGTGCGTGTGCATGCTCATGTGGTGTGATATTTGAATATGCACTGCCAGCTATCACACTTAGTAAAGACACAGTGACATCTCTCTCCCTCTCTCTCCCTCTAAGACAGACTGCACGGAGGAGCAGGAAATGTCATTGCTGCCTAGCAACCACGTGGTAGCCTGTGAGGCTATGGCAATATGACATTTTATTTTTGTAGTTTTCTTTGCCAAATTTCACACTTCTTCCTGATTTAAATATGTGGCCCAATTAATACAATGGGTTAGACACACAGATCCGTGAATGTCTTACTTACAGAAACGCGTGTGTTTGTACACGTGCAGTGCCAAACTATTTTGATCAGCCGCGGTTTTGCCAAGACAAATGTTAGCAATAGTATGGCTTTGTAACAGATTGATGTGTGTTTGTGTGTGTGAATGTGCGATACTGTTGTAACACTAATATAGTTTTCGGCTTTTCTACCACATTAGTTCAGACTGTGCCAGGATTATACTATTTATGCCACAGATCGCCAAAATTGCTAAAAAAAAAAATTCCCATACATGCATGCCAGTTTTAAGTCTGCGTTGGCACATACACATGGTTTCATTAAAACAGAGCACTTTGTATAATGACTAACTGTATAAAATACCTCAAGCTGAGAACCTAAGAAATGCATTTGTGTATTCGCCCGGTATGTTCTGAAACCCAAGATTGAAGCTCACCCCAGCAAAACTGTAGCAACTTGGCAAGTAACATATCATTAGGTTGGAAGGGCTTTGCAGATTTACCTCTCAGTGGCTCATTCAGAACAAACATAAACTAAGGTAAACATAAATTATGCAGCACCAGTGGCTGGGTTCCTGCTTTTTACTCCGAGCTGAATCTGTGTTGTTAAAAAGAATTCTCGTCTGAAGGAGTTTTCCTGACGGTTTATATTGTAGCGGTCTTTTTTTTTTTTGGCGAGGTGTAAGGTGATTATTTTTTCTTCAAAGGCATCTGCATCTACACCTACTCATACTCACAGCTGTACTTTATCAAGTGCAGCTCTCCATGTAAGCGAGCACCCAGCTTCTCCACACAATGACTTGCATATACATAAATAAAACACAAGTATAAAGTATGTGGACGGGGTCAAAAGGTTTAGTTGCTGTTTAACTGAATGTTACAGTGGGAATCTGAACCCTCAGAGTGCCTGTTCGTGCTGACCAACAACAATCCTTCTGGGACATTCATGAAAATGGTGTATTCATCGCATTTAAGGAAGCAAGTTGAACAGCAGTTCAAGAGAGCAGGCTGAGCAGCCACGTGATTGTACAATCCACGACACCCATCTCAGAAAGCACAACATCTCAAGCATTAAAGCCAGTGATGTACAGTACAGCAACAGGAACAACACTTAGAAACCAAGATTTATATATGCATCCATTCTGTCCCGTATCTATATCATGCTGTTCTGGCACATGAAGCAGATGCTCGAGCAGATTGGGGTTTGGGGAGTTTAGAGGTGAGGTCAGCGTCTTGGGCTCTTGGTCGTGTTCCCTGAGTCATTACCGAGCAGTTTTTGTGTTGTGGTGAGGTGTTACTGACCGGTTTGATGGATGTCATTGTTGTCAGGGATTGTTGTTGCCTTTAGCAGTACTGCTTGAGATAGAACAATGTTTGAATGGGTGGCATGTGCCTAAGTACCTTTCACATAGATGCCAAGGTTTCCCAGAAGAACACTAGCTTGAAATAAGAAGATCAGTGTTATTTACTTCATCTGTCAGTGGTTTAAATGTTGTGGCAGATCAATGTAAGTGCAGCAACTAACAATATTTCTCATTTGACGCAGTGCTTTTTGTTTGTAGATTAGTTTTGTCCTTCCTGTTTCCTCGTTTCAATTATTTGTTGTCGCGAACTTCAAAAAGTCCAAAAATTGAGGCTTCACAAAAAGAAATTAAATTTCGTTGAACACACGATTTCACGATTTTTCAAATACAAGGATGTCACATTAAAGGAAAAAAAAAAAAAAGTTGACATGCTTCTTAGTAACATGCTGGGTTGCCATGACCCACTCAAACAGCTTATCATTATTCTTAAAAATCTATTCTTCCTTTGGTGTTTTGATGACAACTGTAGATAGTGCCGCCAGTTGAAAGTCTCCCATGTTTTCAACTGGGTTGAAATCTAGCGACTGCGAAGGCCGTAGCATATGATTCACATCGTTTTCATGCTCATTACCATTCAGTGAACCCTCCTGCCCCCTGGAAGCACCTGCATTCATTATGTTCCTCCACTCATGTATTCGGAGGGTTTTTTCCTCTTACCTGTGTAACTAAAACATGTGGTGACACAAATAACCGATATGAAGGACCACTGCATTGTATTGTTCAGTAGGTTTCTATCAAAAGAGATGGTTAGACCTTATTTACACACAATTTTCTGTAACGTATTGTGAACCATCTCTTCACAAGATGTTTAGGACAATTGCGCACCATTGGGACAAAGTGAAGTGGTGCATCCACAGAACTGTTGTGCTGGGAAAATTTTCTTTAAGAACAGCCTAGTTTTATTGAGTCTGATGGTAAAAAAGATGCTTTGAAACATCTCTGGGACCTTGTTGAATCTATGGCTCAGGTCTTTTTTTAGTAGGTACAAAAGGGCTATACACAGTGTTATGTACCTGAAGCTAAAGAAAATAGTAGTGAGTAGGTACAACACACATACACACACACACACACAAGCAGACACGCTCACTTCACGTGTTCATCCTACGGCTATGGATGGATTTGTTGTGTTGTTTTTTTTTTTCTAAACCTCAATTTATTGTGTTTTGGACAACACATTTCTCACTAAACCATCCAACAGGTTTTCCAGCCAAGAATCCAATTAGGAAGTTTTGTTCCTTGCTTTGAAAACAAGGTTTATTAAAGCATATTCTCTGTTTTTTTTTATGTGGGATGCCACAAGGGATAAGTCCATGACCCATTTTGGGTCTCGACCCAAAGTGGTAAAAATACCCTCTCAGCGTGGGGTGTGGAAATTCAGCCTGTTACTGTTCCTTCTTTCCTGTAGGGCTCTCAGGACAACATTAAAAACACCATAGAGATATGGAGAACTAGAGCAGAACTGGCCAAATTAGATCTTTCTCCAGGCTCAACCATAACCGGCTCCTTCCTTGAGAGCACACATCTAGGAGAGCAGCGGGAGTACAATACAAAGAAAATGCAAGGCGACGTGCAGAAAAACAGACAGATGGAAAAGCAGCGAAAACGTATAGAAACAATCGCATCCCGCTACAAGGAAGTTTGTGCATGTTGTTAGATAGGAGCAGTAGATGGGAATGTGAGGAAAATAGAGCAGGAGGATAACAAATGTCTGGCTGGCCAGGAATCGAAGAGGGGACTCATGCTAATGATATTTGTACCCATGTGGAATGTGCCTGAACCGCTCAGCTATCAGTTCGCCCTTGACTTGAATCTTCTGGTCAACTCAGTTTTTTTTTTGTGCAGCCTTTCTGGGCATGTAATACGACTGTGGTAGATATTATTTGCCTGTGACAGTATTTCGAGACAGGAGATTATCATGGAGTAGCCCTGACTACTAACCACCTTCTTTTCTTGTCTCCTCTCCTACCCCGCCGCCTCCTCTTTGCCTCTTTTCTCTGAATCCCGCCTCACTGTCTGCCTGTCTTCACGTCCTCCTGCCCACAGTCTTTCAGTTTCGCTTTCTTTAAAACAGTCGGTGGTGTGAAGGAGGGCCAGCGGAGAGAAATCCATCGCCCTCCTTTGTGCTTTTCATCTTGCATTCGCCACTTTAAAAGTGTACTTTTGATGCATATCGTTTCTATACCACCGCAATAAAGAGGAAGAGGAATAAGAATCGAGGGTGAAAAATGACTATTCATGAATTCTGAGCGAGTTTCATCGACTCCAGTGTCATGGAAATTGCTCGGCACACCTGATAAATTCTGCTTTTTAAAAGAAAAAAAAAAAAAAGAAATTGTTAGGGGAGCGGGCAGTATGGTCGGATAAGCTCCTGAATTAATGGTCGGATGGTTGAATAGATGGATCAATGGAGAGCAAAAGGTCCAGACTGTGCCTGATTTAATCCCATAGCACAACCCCACCGTCTTCTCTCTGCTCTCCTCAGCACCGCCCAGTGCATTCCTCCATCCGGTCCACCTGTTATGCCAGATTCGAGTGTGTGTGCGTGTGTGTGCTTTATGCATTAATCCCGTGTTCATCACAATCTTTGACACAGTAACCTGAGTCCAAGCGGAGCATGGACTAATCCCGATAGAGCCTCTCTGTGATTCGATGACACACCAGATCCCTTTTACATATGAAATGCACTTGATCTATATAGATTTTATCTTTCCGGTGTCAGTTTTTAACACAGGGAAGCAAAGAACTTATTAAATCTCACTATAGCAAGTGTCAGTTTGCATGAGCGGAATATATGGAGCTGCTGAAGCAGTTATTGAATGACATTCGTATTGATATTACAGCTCATTTTCTCCATTCCTTGCTGTCATTGGGTAATATTTACATATTGTGTGATGTCGTTCAACAGTCAGATGTGGAGTGTTTGGTGCTATGTATCTGAAGCTATGAATACTGAGGGTATACCAAACACACATAGTCTGCTTTCTGAGCAACTTTCATCCCTCTCCCATGGATGATTTTAGTGGAAAGTTCAGACTATACATATAGAAATTGAACCTGCCCTTGTTTCTCACAAATTTCCTTTTTGTTTCTCCTTTTCTGAAAGTTAAAAAGATCCTTTGAAACATTTCAGGCACCTTGTTTGGTCTATGGCTCAGAAGTTTTGGGAGGTACAAAAGGTTTGTACATGTATGTGCTATGTACTTGAAGCCAAAGAAATGATACTGAGTAGGTACAACACACACACTGTTACCAACCTACACATTTACCTTGCGGCTGTAGATGTATTTTTTTTATTTTATTTTTTTCCAGAACAGAATTTATTGTGTTTTGGACAATACTTTTCACAATAAGGCATCCAACAAGTTTATTTCAGAGAAAAAAATCCAATTAGAGAGTTTTATCTCTTGCTGTAAAAACAAGGTTCATTAAAGCATATTGCTTCTCTTGTCATATGGAGAACCACCAAGGAATAGATCCATGACCTATTTTAGGTCTCGATCTAAAGTGGTATGAAAAATCCCCTGAAATGCAGACTGCTACTGTTGCAGCTTTCCTTTAGGGCTCTCAGGACAACACCACAGAGATATGGAGAAATAGAGCAGAACTGGCAAAATTAGATCTTTCTCCAGGCTCAACTGCCTCCTTCCTCGCTAAAAAACAGCTCTATTCTCCAGCAGCTCGCCTCAGCTGGTTAAAAATGGCCAATGAACAATTCAAGGTTCCTGCAGGGCACTAAGGCAATACAAGCAAGACAAGGCAGTGCAGTGCAGCGGAGGCAGGTTATCCTGAATCTATGTTTGGTGCCACCAGCCAGTTGGCTTAACACTATTGCTGCTTTACAGAGGCCACAGTAATACGGTGTCTGAGCCAACAGCCTGACATAGTTCACAGCAGTCACACTGACTAACACACACAGAGGTGAGCAGCCTTTGTGTAGCCAGATGGTGACACAGAGCAGCTATTTATAGCCTCCCTGAAAAAAAGTCCAAAGAAAAGTCGGTGAAAGAAGCAGTAAGGGGAGCATCACACCACCGGCGGCATCGATGTCTTCGCCTGTGACGCGTGTCGATCTGCCTTATTGATTCGCTGGTTTAAAATGCACCGTTTTGAAAACACTTTCTTTACAATAAATGGAGGACCAGGCTGAACTTCCGTCACATTTATATCAGAATGTCAGATTTATCAGCTGTTCTGTGGCAAAGCCAAACTGTGCAAACCTAATATGCCACAGTGAATGTTAATATTCCCAAAATAAGCCAATGTGGAATGTTTGTTTTTGGCTCACTCAAATGGTACTTTGAGTTTGAACCACGCAGTGTTAAATACTGACTTTAAATTCAGTGGGCCATTTTATTCATGGTCCCCCATTTCAGGGTGCCAAATGTACTTAGAAGGATTAAGATAATATTCAATAAAGCAGTCTTTTTTTTTTTTTTCATTTTGTGGTTACACATTCTGGTCATGAAGTAGCTCATCTGAAACCCATTAAGAGAACACATTTAGGTCCATCATGCTTTGTTTTCATGCACGTTTTACTCTCTCCTATTTGCATTTCAATGTATTATAGAAGATTATGTTTTTATAATAAATGAAATGAGGCGAAAATGTTTTGTTTTTTGTTTTTTTATGCTATTTAAATGGTGAAACTGACCATGTGTGCACTGCCAGTTCTGACAAGTTGCAATTTATGCCACAACAAAATGACAAAAATGACAAAACTAAATGCATCCTCACATTATTTCTTTTGTAAGGTTGATCCATTTCACAAATAGTGCCCAGCGAGCCATAAAAGCAAGTTATTGCCATACTGAGGAACAATGTTTGTCAGGAAAAATATTCCCTTTCCAAGAGATAAATGGCAAAGGATACCCTGTGCAAAAGATATCTATTTTCAAAACACAAGGTCTTCAAAACAGTAGTTTACCGCATAAGTTTGCTTGAGGCAATGGGCAGACAGCGTTCACAGATGCCGGCTATTGCGCCTCAAAGTTCTGTTTTATTATTCGAAAATTTAAAGTCACAGTATTCAGCTTTTACGTTCATGAATAAATGATACACACCCACGTCATCTGACCCCTGCGTGTGAGTGTCGACGCTCACATTTGTTCCTGAAAGTGGCTTTTTAGTGATGTTCAGGATATTTTGGGAATACAAACGCTGCCGCTGCAGGTGCAGCCAGTGGTGAGCCACGGCTGAGTCACAGGGACCAAAACAATGGAGGAAAGTGGTGTCAAGTGAAAGAACAGCGAGGCGTGATGTGCGACTGACAAGCCCAGCTTAGAAAACAAAATGTCAAAATCACCAGTGTCTTTTCAATTGTGGACTGTCAGTTTGACTGTTTAGTTAAAATAAAGACACTATACACTGTAACTATACAATAAGTGAGTTATGAGGTAAATATTATGAAATTCAGTCGACACTTAGGATGAACATTCTGCTTTAAGGTGAAAACTTGTGTAGATTCAGGGAAACTTGAACGTATCATATATTAGACTGCACAAAATTATTGCAAGATGCTCAATAGTACATCCAAATAAATTGACTTTAAATTAATTGGCAATTAATTATCAACCAGTTGTGCCACTGGCTACTGCTTTTCTGTGGTATCATATGTAACTGTTCACACATCCCTATGAATGCATAACCACCATAACTATTATATAATTACATTATAGCAATAACAATTACTAATTATTAATTAACACAATACAAAATGTAATAGTATTTTTGTTCTATTTTACCACCTAAAGGCAATCTGTTTTTCATACAAGCTCTTATAGCTAATTATATAAGGAAGCAAACATTACTGCACGTCTGAATTATTACATTTATCTGAAAAGATGCTTATTGTCAGTGTTGGGTGTCATTTATTATTTTGCTGTCGGTTTGACTTCAGTAGAGACAGAAGCTCTCTTGCATCGACAACATGATCAGATTAGCATACATGCTTTGTGTATAGCCTGTGTAATATTACACATCAGACCTCAGTGTTGTAGTTTATCACGTCGTTCTACTTAAAGCACCTGGTGGGCAGCTTGATCTGCGACTAAGTCAAAGAGTAGCAGGAAACAGATGCCCCACCAGCCTCCCATTTACCACCACTGGCTGAGCTGTTGTGAGCTCTGACATGGACTTAGTCTCAGCATGCCTGTCAAACAGCACACAGCGTTAGAACCCCCACAGGCAGCGAGTATTACACGAAAAGCTTCCATTAAAAAGCTGAATATACCTGCTCTGAAATTCATGTGATAGACAATTCTAAAAGCTCGGTTATGGATGGATCGTAGAGCCACTATTAAAAAACTCAATAATCCAGCTCTCAAAGCTGGAGAATATATTGTATATTTTTTAAAGCTTTTAGTCGGGAAAAGGGATACATTTGATGTCTTGCCAGTGGACTTCAGTAAAAAGCTTAATCTATCGACTGGTTCTTTTCATACTTGAAGTATGCATGGAAGGAGGAATCTGTGAGCCCTGATGAATGCCTCCTTAACAGCACAGCAGCAGATGTTATGTTTGAAGTGTACAGTCATTTCTATAGCTGTAGATGAGTTCAGCCTTTCAGATGAATTATAATGCACTTTTAATGTAATGTGTCTGCCACAACTAACTATTCCTTATCTGGGGCATGCTACATTTTTAGTTTACCACTTTGTTTTAGCCACATGAATCTGAGGTTTATTTGCACAGACAGTAAAACAATTTGAATTATGAATGGAAAATCTATTTTCTATCTCTGCTTTTGCTGTTGTTTTCCCCTGAATCCAAAATAGACATTTCTCACTGCAAATGTTGCTGATATAAAAAAATAAATACCCTGCATTATTTTTATGTGTGTTTGCCAGCAGTAATAAATACACACATTTACACATTACCACCATAAAATCAGGTGCTTGCAAACTTCTAACACATTGAGTAAAATAATGTCTACGATTATTCAGAATACGGCTGATATTCGACGAAGAATATGAATCACTTCAAACGGCCAGGGGCCCGACTGCAAAGTCACACTTTTAAAAACATTTGATTCCATTATTATGTCAGACTTTTATTTGTATGTGTAGCTGAAACAGAAATATGTTGTTTTAACAGCCAAGCCAAGCGTCCGACACAATAAGAGTTGACTGATTTTCTAGTTGTTTTAAGAAACAAAAGATCAGATTTAGTTGATGAAAGAGCAGGACTGAATTCTGACTTTTCTCTTGCTCTTTGCAACCCATTTACTGCTCACATATCTGTTTGTGTAATGACATGAGCTAAAGTGATCGGATATGTTGCATTTGGCCTAATATTCAAGATGCTAAAAAGAAAAATACATATAGCATTTTTGGCAAACCATGATTACTAAAACCACTACCACATCCATTCCTACATTTTTGGATCTTGAAATTCAAGCATTTAAAAAAAAAAAAAAAAAAAACCAGTAATATACTGTCAGAAGCCTAGTCTTCTCCATAGTAATGGCAATCAATTTTCCATACTAAAAGTCACAATCAACTTTAAAATAAGTGCTGTTCTAACAAAGCATCTGCGCTAACAGCAAAGGGAAAATCGCCAAGGTAAATCCTGTTACATGGAAGTGCAGGCCAGAAGCCTTGTATTGGTTTATGCTTGTTCCCAGACTAGAATAATACAAAATGCGAGGCTGCGCTTGGCCCAAACAATGGAAACCACAATTTCTGAAAACAATGCACATGGCACAACATTAAGCACTTGAGTCTTCTGTGGAGTCGATTGAAAGCCAATGGAGCCAAATGAAGGGGAGCTCGTGATGAGCTACAGTGCTGCTTGTGGAGGGTTTCAGCACTTTCTCAGGTATGATACCCTTCGCCCAATGCTTTAGTGTTGCCTGCCAACCAGTCATGAAGGTTGTGGTCTGGTACAGGTATACCTCCATGGTAAAAATGTTGACTATTCAATGCAGGTTTTACTGCCACTCATTCCTTCATAGCTCCTTATTTCATATTTTTTGGGGACAGATCTGGCATATTGGGGGAAGATGTGAGAATTAAACTACACTGAAGGGTGATTATACTATAAATGGTAGAGTAGCAATGTTTTTGAAACTTAATTATGGTCCTGGTAAGCATTTCCTTGTTTAATTCAAGTGTACTGGAGTGGGACATATACGTTGTTGTGCAGTGAGTGTTGGTGCTGCATGTCCTTGTTGTTGCATCACTGCAAATCGCAGCTCATTTTGCTGACTCTTGGCTTCAGCCTTGGCGTGCTGACTGCAGTGTTTATGGCTGTAAGTTTGGTAGTGTGATTAGTGGTTTATTAGGCTGTGACTCTGGTAATAAGAAATAATGATAGAAGAGTAAATTCAACTGCACTAAAATGCCAATTGATATTTGTATTAGTTATCGCTTTTTCTTTACTTCTTCTAACTTTAAGGCAAAAGGTACCACATTATAACACACACGGTCAATACTGTGCCACCGCTTCATCATTTAGCCTCTTTCTGAGCTGCAGTGGGAGATGCTCTCCGGTCTGCTGCATTCTTATCTGTGTTTCAACATGAGAGGTTAGCTGGTATTGTTTTCACCTTGTGGACCTATCGGTATACGTGTGTGTGAAAAAGGGGGTTTGGAGTACTGTGGCAGGTGTTTATGTGTCCGTCTGTATGTCTGTGGACAGAATGTGTCGATGAAACTGTGTCAGAACCACGAAGTGTACAGTAGCAAAACTTCACAGGTGTGTATTTGAGATCAAACTAAAGGCAAACAGCGAAAATTGTTGTGGTTTAAACCATGAATATTAAGTCCTCATGGGATTGTGTGGTCATGTATGACTACTGAGCGCTCGAGGGCTGGAACATCAACATCATTGACGGACCACATGGATCTCATCGTGAGTCGATAATGTAAAACAAGTTTATTGCCCACTTGATCTGCATAACTGGACTTAATGAATCAGATGCTAAACTTGTGAAAGCTACAAATGGTAAGCTGTTGCACTTAGTTGTAATTACTGCACATCTGGCAATGGCTGATGTATTCATGGAGGTGTCCAACACTATTTGAAAAAGAGCCTGATGGCATCAGATCAGTGTTTCCCATTCACTGATTTATTTGTAGCGGTCCGCTGCACTATCAGCATTGACTGCTGCATAGTATTGTTTTCGTTGCTGTATAAAATAGGTAAAATTTTCTTTCATTTTAGAGTTGCACCTCTCTTTCTCTGTAGCTCCCGTCTGTGAACAGCCTCTCCTCTCTCTACTCACTCTGATATAAAACATGTGCAGAAAGAAGGATTGTTGATGGATTTTCCTCATGGAATAGAATCAATCTAAAGTTCATCAACAGCTAGTATCGTTCACACCTCGGTAGAAATTTGTCCAGTCCTGATGCATTCGAGTTAACAGTGATAAATTAGCCTATCTACACTGTCAATCTGAGAGACACAACTTTTCAATTAAGTTTTCCCTTTTTTTCCCATTCCAAATCCCCAGCTCCTCTGCTTTGACAGAGTGTCTTTACTCCAGCATAACTAGTAGCTGCTAATTAGTCTTCACTGTCCAGACAACTCTGTGATGATGACGAGAGGCAGCGAGATGCCGTTGTAATACTGCATGACCCAGGTTTTCATTTCTTTTCTCGGGCAGCAAAAACAGCACACAACCTTTGAATAACTGTAATACTGACATTTGGGCCTTTCTACACTGTTTATGGCAGATGACGGTAACTTAATCACCTCCGTTGGTCTGAACTTCACAGTGACTGCAGCTACATGCTGTTAACTTACTTCTCTCTCACACACACAACTTAAGCTGCCGGTTCCCATTAGCGCATGCTTTGAATCGTGTTTTGCAGGTTAATTATTTACTAAGTTGTTCTCTCAACGCGGCATAGCATTAAATGAGCAAAATAAAATGACAAAAATTCCCTCCCCCCACAAAAATACCAACTGGAAATAGAAGATATATTCGCTCAGCCTTACTGCATCTCCGAATAAAGAGTCTGCCTTTGTTGTTTATGTGTCCAGTAGAAAAAGTGTCGATGTATCACCACCGTCAGCAGCACTATAGTGCATTTCTTCAGTGTCATACGGGTGTAAAAAAAATAAAAATACCTCACTGATTTGTAATGTACCATAATCTGTCACCATCCAGCAGCTGGGCTTAAGCATCTGCTAACCATTTTTTATCTTAAGTGCCTCATAGCATCGTAACCATGTAGACGGTTAGCCTAAGGTGAGCGAGATTCAGACCAATAAAATATCACTTCAAGCAGCTGCACTCAAGACCCAATTACTGCTGACTAGAGGACACGAACGAAATGAAGACAAGGGAGGAGGAAGAGAGATGAGAAAAGACAAAGAACAAGGCAAAAGTAAAGGACAATAAAGACAAAAACAACAAGAAGAGAGGAGGAGGAGAGAGATGAGTTGTTTATGAGCTGCCCGAGGAGAGGTCAGCTGTGGCCGGTAGACACTCGTTAATCTGTCATTACTCTCATCAGGCCTCTGGCATCGCCACGCTGCTGCTGTGCGTGCATGTGTGTGTGTTTGTCAGAGCACCGAGTCTGATTGGGATTCTGGTCGCTGGCTGGGGAAAAGCTGAGTCACCATGGCGACCTGGAGCCAAGGAGGAGAGTAGAGGGAACATGGGAAGAAGAAGAAGAAGAGATGGTTGGAAGAAAAGAAGTAAAGAGGACATCAGGAAAAGTGTGCAGAGTAATGAAATAGTAACTCCCTTGGTGTTTAGGACATTGTGTTCTGCTTGGCTGTTCCACGAGCAAGTCATACAAAAGGCAGATTGTCTTGTTGAGAAAAGAAATGCTTCATAATGAGGGCAAGAATGGTATCCTCGCCCTCTTTTTGGATTTTCTGCGTCTTTTCTGTCTGTCCCTCATCTCTCGGACAGGAACAACATATTTGTCCACGTATTTGTGTCCCTCAACTCCTTCTGTCCCACACGTTTAACACAGGGCAGCAAAACTGGCTTACTAACATGGGTGTTTGGTTTTACCCCTTACAGACACGTTTTTAGCATCATAAACTTTGCATTCATCCTGCACTGTCGCAAAAATGTTCCTTTATTTCTGATTGCATCTGCGTTTATCACTACATCCCGTCACAAGTGATGTATACAACTCATTTTTCAGGTGTCAATTTAGTCTGAGTGGCAGCATTGGGGTGTTGCACTGAATATAGCAGCATGTGTTATGAATATTCAACACATTTTTCACTTGCAAAAAGTGTTAAACATGGTTCTGCTCACATGAGCAATGCACTTTGATTAACTTTCCTGACTGCATGTGAAGTGTACCTCGAGTTTTATTCAGTTACAAACTTATTAGGCTCATAAGCATTAGAGAAAGAGACAGTCACAAGTCTTTAGTCTGAATAATGAGCTGCCAACAAATGATGCACATATTTGATATGCCTTGCTTTTAATATTGCTAATAAATGCAGTGTAATGCATTTAAAAGTGAATATAAGCTTCATGAGATCTGGTCCCATTATACTGTGCAGGTCTTTCTACTCTTCTGATTGTACTTTTCAATCGTGTTTGTCGTGAGCTTGCATTAATTCAAAAACTCCAAAACTTAGTGTGACTAGGAGAAATTGGTTCCTTCCAAGCAAATTAGCTTATGGGTTTTGGGCAAACACAAAAGCTTCTGTTCAATGAGGACATTCAAAGTGATTTTGAGCAACACTAAAAATAATATTGCAGGATTTGAGTCTTATTGGAAACAGTTGGAGATAAGAAGCGCTTTGGTAACATGATGCCAAAATTAAGAACAATGGCCATTATCATTTCAAAGCAGTACCCGGAAGCACTAGAAGGTGATGTCCCAAATTGTTTCCCAATTGCTTTGAGTGAAGTATTCTACATCTAGAGACTGTGCTGAAATAACCACAGCACGCAAGGTGATCAGACAGTGGCATCGCTACAGCGTCTAAATTCCCTCAGTATACCGTCCACTCTTAGGTTTGCTTTTTTTTTTTTTTATGTTTTATGTCAGCCTGGTTCTTACAACACAGTGTAATAGCACTCCCATCCCGTGGGAAATTCTACAGATCCCCTGGGATTCAATAGGATGTCAGCCTCTCAACAGACCAAAGCCACTCTGATACCGGCAGCACAAAAAAAAAGCACATTTGAGTATACAGGGATGTTGTCGCTGCGTTGCTCACCTTTACATTGGATCCAGCTGGCTAGTATCAGTTTATCTAACCATAATCGTATCAATTTACCATTGAAGTAGTGCGTCTGTGTTTCTAGAGAGTCCATGTCAGTCGGTCCACTGCTTTAGTACAGATTGAAATATGACTGTTGGATGGGTTGCCATGAAACTGTGTTCAGACATTCCTGTTCCCCAGAGGACGAACCAGTGATCAGTGACTTTTCTTGCAATGGATTGCCTTTAAATGTGGCACATACACTCTGTGAGTTTTCATGTAGCATCAAGAGCAAAATTAAAGCTTTTACGAAGCCAGGGAACTATAGCATATCCTGGATGCATTGGGGTAGTGACTTTTCCACTTTTGTGACCCATCTGCACCAAATCAGTCACATTGCGCCTGACGGTATTTGACAGCAAGGTGTTGCCTACATGTAGAAAACAACTAAATGGACCGATCTAGTAACAAACCCAAAATCAATATTTTATCATGTGTTAACATAATTTGGACTGTACCTCCCATATAGTCCAAGGCGCAATGTGACTGATTTCTTGCAGATGGGTCACATTTGTGGTTTTGAGTGAAATGTCTCGACAACTATTGCATGGATTGCCATAGGATCTGGTGCATGCAATCATGTCATCTGGCGCCATTATCGGGTCAAAATTTTAATTTGTCCCGTACTTTGGTTTATGACTGAGTACAGCACCTGCAAAACTAATGACATCCCCATCCACCTGAACTGTACATTGTGTTGAGTGCTCATTTGCTACAGGAGAACACTACACTAAGATAGTGAATATTGTAAACATTGTACCTGCTAAATATCAGCTTGTTACCATTGCCATTGTGCTCGTATTAACACACAGAGCATTAAGCACCATTGTGCCCAATTACAGCCTCACGGAGGCTAGCAAGGCTGTAAACACTCATTATCTGTCAGTTATTTAACTGGTTAGTAATACAAGCTATTTTTGTAGGAAATGGTAAAACGTATGAAACTGCAGAAGCATATTTATGTCCTCGGGATCAATTCAGCAAGTGACAGCGACAAAGACGAGTCTTATATGAAGGGAAAAGCGTTCCATTAGACAGTGTAAAGCACAAACGTAATATACTGTGAGCAAGAATAATGAATTCATATCAAAGAGTCGAGTCATTAGTAGGCTGCTGCTGTGATCACACGGTCACAGGTATTTGACTGGAATATCAAAGAAAGCTGCTGCCCTGAACTTAAAAGGTGATTTTTTATTTTTTATTTTTTTATCCCCCACCCCCCTTCATATCTGACAGACATTTAAGACACTCGAGCAGACAAGGAGACCGACGCGCTCACACAGCTCTGGACAAGTGAAAAACATTACAGCGCTGCAGACATTGACATGCCAGTCACTGGTTGTAATTGATTTTCTTTTAAGGTGTAAAAAAGGTTTCAAACCCCTGTATTGATGTAACCTCTATCTAACAAGAAGAGCAAGTGTGTGAATGTGCATGCGTTCCAGAGACAAATACGGACTTAGAAGATAAGTGTCTGTGAGCTAAAGAGACTGACAGATATTGTGGATACATATAAAAAGTGGCCAGTGTATGCCGTTCCAGTAGAATAATAGGAGCTGATGGGGATCAATTGGTAAATTACATGCTGCACTGATTGCCAATCTATAAAGTGGCTGCTCTTACACAGCTAAAAAAAAAATGAAGAGGGCCACGGCGACTGAAACCAAATGCGTGTGTCAGCAAAGAGATCTGATATAGCGAACACGCACTCTTGTGTACGCGAGGCCACGTGAACAGTCGTTTACAGTAGCTGGCGTTCTCGCGTGCACATCCGCAAACACAGGGCGCAGTGACAAATTAGTCTCCCCGTATTGCACTGTCAGCAGCACTAAATTAGAAGACAAGCAGACCTTTCCACGCTGAAATGAAATACCTGAATTGAAAACAGGTTCCCTACATTTCCCCTGTTACTCATCAACACACTCATTTAGTTTGGAGTTGATTTAATTTATGGAAGGGTTCCTGAGGCATATCTCATCCATTGCGGGGGCTCCCAAAACATTTCTTTTGGTGATAAACTTTTTGTGCCTCTCTTAATTTGGTTTAATTTACTGCAACAACTAATGAGTGACAGAAGGAGAGACAAAAGGAGGAGGGAGGCGATTTTTCTTTACCGAACCACTCTGAGGCTATAAGGGTGGACACTGGTGTCCAATGTCACCTCACAGGTTTGAGGGATTATAAATACCATCTGATGAAACCCATGAGCTTTGATTGTGTCTGCTTTCAGGAAATTAGTATTTGAAGGTTATAAGAACTAAGAAGTTTGTTTCACTTGAAAGAAAGTGAATTGAGGAAAAACAACAGTGTTCTTTTTTATAAATTTTTGGACTTGTCATGAGAGGCTAAACGGCAGGGAGTAGAAATTGCTGCATCATCTATCGATCGGTGGTATCTTTCGGAGCAAGGACAGCACCTGAGGGCTAAACAGTAGCTCAAGTTGGCCGCAGATGCCTTTGATAAACACAAATACATTACAAAGCGAAATAACAATCGAGACTTTTCTATAGCTGCCGATGTCCTTCTGGTGCCATCCTGCGAAGGCAACAAGCCTGCTAATAAACACTGATGCATTAAAGATTATTGCTCCTCTCATAAGTGATGGGAAATTAAACAAAGCACTGTCTTAAAAAATCTAGACTCCGGGTCATTAATGAAATAATCATTATGAACAACTGTCAACATACCTGGAAGATTACAAGCTGTCTAATTAATATTATATGTAATGATAACAGTAGGGATTAAAAATGATTTGTTCTGTGCCGGCAGCTACAGCCGTCGACTCGCCGATGTTTGCGTCTGTGCACGAAACCACGCACACACTGTACCCCTGCTACCTCGCCTGACAGTGTACCGAATATCACTTTATCTGTCTGCCACAATTAAATAATCATCACCTGGTGCTGAAAATAAACCGCTAGCCTTCCCTCAACCCCACATCGGCTCACCTGAAGTTAGGCACTGGAGCAGAAACAGGCAGAAAAGAGAAAGAAACAAAGAGAGAGAGAGAGAGGCACAAAGTTCTCTTTCAAACAATGGCTCTGGCATCCCAAATTGAAACATAAGAAAAATTCAAAAGAGCAAGGTAAAAATGAGATGGGGCCCTTGATGATTTTGTCTTAAACACTTACTATCCACAATCCCAAGTCTCTGTGATATAAATCAGGTGTTTATTATGCAGTCTAGGCTAAATGAAGCACTCATGGGAGTGAAAAACCACAGTACAATTACTGAGATTTGCATAGTGAGTACAGACAGTAAAATCATTTTTATTTTTTAATAACAAAGAAAATCTTGGTCCCAAGAATTAAAGTTAGAAAACAAGTGCTGCTTTAATCCTCGATTCAGCTTCTGAATAATTTGATATTTAACATGTTGGGGGGCCTTTTCTGCACACATATAAAGCAAATACAGTTTCAATTTGAATGTAAAAATGTTTTATAAAGTCCTGTTTTGAAGAATAGATGTGAAATATTAAATGTATCCACTGTCCTTGCAAAGAAAAATATTTGTGTAAAAAAAAAAAAAAACAGAAAAAAGAGCTCTCTTTAGCACTAACTTTTAGCTGAGGGAATTATATACAGTATGTAGCCCAGACCATTATGTATCCCCAGCTGAATCAAAATGTCAACGAAAAGGACACAAAGCGAGAGAAAAATGGTTCTGATGTGTATTGATGCCTGATTTAAATGTAGACCCAAGATATCCAATTTCATTGTGTATTTAAAAAAAATAAATAAAGAGGTAAAGAATCAAGTATGCTAACTTTGGTTCAAAGTGAGAATGAGTTCCTGTGATAATTTAAAACCCTGGGGACCCGCAGCAGAGCAAAGCCACCATAAAGAAGATTTCATACACAGAGTTTCTGTGATCTTGAGCGATGCAGTTTATGTCCGTGAACAATATTCCTCAAAGCTCCAGCATTCACCAGCCAGTGTGGACCAGTGGGTGGATTTTCTATTCAATAAAAATGTAAATCCTCGACTAAAACATGACAGTGTTTGGAAACAATCACTGCAATCTTTAGAACCTGAGTGAGAGAGAGCAGAATTCAGCCTGGAGTCACATCTTACCGCTGTGAAGTCGGTCTTCGACTATTTGCCAAACTGCGTGCCTGTCATTAGTCCCCTCACTACACTTCTTAGCGGTTATTTAATTATTCATTGTTCACTACAGATAATTCTAGATTAAGCCAGTGTGTTATAATCCTTAAGATTTTCATTATAACAAAACCCATTTTTGATACTAGTGGTTGACATTTTGTCAGCAGTGGCTATTCAGTGGATTTGCATTCTAATTATCTCGCTATGCTGTGGTTTTAATTCTTCTAATTGCACACTCAAAAGGGTTTCAAAGGAAACCACAAATGCGCATAATTGGACATGATGTGGAAGACAAACGCTGGTGTATGTCTGCATTCCATTTGAAGTTGCTCTTTGGTCATCGACTAAACTCATCACTATGTATTAAAGTGACATATTTAAAAGTTTGTTTTTTTTTACATGAAAAGAATCTCTTCCTATATCAAAATGGCTTAGATGTAAGTCTACACCTTCTATGAAACCCCAGTCTCTTGCTCTTCATTGCAGCTCAAGCACACCAGCTCACCTCCGTTCAAATGACTGTAAAACTGCTGCCAACTACACAATGGCAAGCTGCAATATTGGAGTAATTCAGCCATACCCATTTGAAGCAGAACCAGATTCTTAAGAATAATGATATGGAAAGCCCCGCAGTGCAAGATGATGAGATTGTTTCCATGTTTTTGTTACATATGAAACCCCTCCATAAAATCTGTGTTTTTCAGATGGTCGGTGGTACACTGATCTGGGCGTCTTTCGTCAAGGACAAGTTCAGTTTTAATGTTGACACACACTGATCTTTTTCTATCATGTTTAAAACCTATAGCTGCTCAAATCAACCAATTCGTCTTAGAAGGGTGACTTGTAGTGAACAGGAAGTTGTATTCACACGACAAAATCCTTTTGCACCTGGGGTCAAGAGTAGAATCTCACACGATTTGTATTACTAGCAGAATTCTATGTAAATCTATTACATGTCATGTAAAATGCACAAATGCACTTGTAAATGTTTTACATTTTTCTCATCTGGTGCAAGTAAGAAATATGTATGGTTTTGCTACAACGTTTTTTTTTTTCAGATGTTTGGCCACTGGTTATCACTGGAGTCCATCAGTTCTTTGAAGTCTTGATGAGGCCAAGGGAAACATTTGATCCCTGTCCAAAACCGGAGGACTGTATATGACTGGCTCAATGAATTATAAAACACTATTTAACATGAGAGAGGTGCTCGAGCTCAACGCCAACAAAAAAAATCCCTGCCTGGATTTCCGTGAGCTGTTGTTCTGAAAGGCTGCTAACAGATAGCAGCAGTTAACAAATAGCAACTGTTTGCGTGACAGCTCTTATGTGGCTAAAGATAGGTTCAGAAACCTGGCTAAATGTGCCAGAAGCTCTCTGCAGCCTCTCATTGAAATGCACATTATATGTTGGATATGTAACCGATGCAAGAGTACAAACACAACATCCGTTCCTGTTTCTAATATCTGCAAAATAACTATTGAATAACCACACAGTAAAGACATGGGAATATTTAAATTGAACAGAATTTGCATCCTATGTCAGAAAAGGACAGATGAAGTGTTATTTTGGGACACATCCATGTAGCTAGGTGGGAGGTAAAATCCCTCATAGGATAATTTCACACATCCTAATTCACCATATATTTACATTAACTTATTGAATGAGTTGATATGTTCTAAGAGCGTTATGCATTATCCTTCTGTGAACTTATCTATTTACCATATGTGGTAGAAATTAGCAGCAACTGATCAGAAAAAAAGATATGAGATACAGCTATTAGCATTAAATCTCTATACCACCACTGCCTCTTTTTTATAGTGATAAAGATCTGCTTTTTGTGAAAAGGTGCTGCACCTTCGAAGATCTTTACATCACTGTGTCCTCCTTATCTCAAGTTTCCAGGACAGAAAAGTTTGTTGACTGACTACAAAACTAAATTGCGAGAAAAGAGTATTCAAAATTCTGAGAGGGAAAGGAGACATCATTGTTTAAGTAGAAGCTCATCTTTAATTGTCTTTATTTCTTTCTTTTGGTGCCGTGCCTGCCTTTGGGCATTTTCCACGCTTGCATGCACGCAGTGCTATTTTCCGTGTATCCAAGATTAGACTGATATGACTTCTTCAAGCAGCACTGTTTTCTAAGATTGTGACCAATTTATTTGTTATATGATACGTTCAGTTCATTACTCATTCTCCTTTGGGGGGGAAAAAGCCAGTTGAGTCATTATTTGTGAGACAACAATTACCACTAAAACTCCCATCACTGGCGCAGTGCTCACGACAACCACCTCGGTGGAATGGCAAGGTGCACACCCAGTAACAATGATAAATGTCAGCGATGAATTTGGACCATGAGCGATCCAAATGGCTCCAGATTTCACAGGATTATTATAGGATTGAATTGAGACGACCCACTACAACTTTATTGTAACAGCTGCCAGCTCAATGAATTGGCTGCAAAGCACGACAGCTGGGACGAGGACTTCTACAGCTGTTACACACTCATATGGATTCTCACAGAGTGGCAAACCTGTAAACGCTGGGCACCATTAAACTGAAAGCTATAAATGTCCTGTGAGCAGCGATAATACTGAGAATACTTTTAGACCCACCCTGATCTGGGACGAAATCGGAACAATCGGGGTTTCTTTGGAAAACGCAGTTCTTAATGGCCGCCATCTTGGCTCCATAATCCTTCCCTATGGCTGTTGCTGAGTAATTTGTGTTTCAATGTAACCTGATTTATGGAGTGCTTGGCACATCAACAGCAAATAGCTTCCGGTTCTAGAGAGAGGCATCTTCATTGCTTGGCCTTAAACAGGGCAGGCTGAGTGGGAGGCCTCAGCCAGATGTCTGACCTCACGCAGCCTCCACTGGTCCAGTGAGCTGGCTGATGGTCCTGGGTATCATTTATCAGAAACAGGGTCTGTTTCTGGCAGTAACACTGAGTTTGTTTAGAGACACTTTGAAACCCAGTTTGAGCTACAAGAAAATAATATGAAACCTAGTCATTCATTTTTAGTTAATCCATTAGTCCTATTTCCAACAAACAAGCTTCATGGAGTGTATCAAATTAGGTACTATGATAAAATTAACCAGTCATTGGCTGTGTTTGTTGCATGTTCTTGTACTGAGCTAAATTATTTCATGCATTCGTGATCTGCTTTGAGATGTTATCATTTAAACACAGTGGTGTTAATAGATATCATGTTATAAATCAGATAGGTGTGACCTTAATGTGTACAATATCCCTGCATCATATGCACCAGCTCATACAATTGGAGGGTCACGTGGGTAGCACATTTGACTGAAAAGGCTGTTTTTTCAATTGCACAACACAAATTATTGCTCATTTGGAGTCATATCTCGAGCTACATGGAGATTATAATTCCAATATTTATTGTTTCAACCGTTTTGGTCCTTACCAACTACAGAAGACAACCTCTTGCTACACTATGATTAGCAACAAGTTGCTGATGTCTGTCTGTAGCAGACAACAACATCCCACAACACAGACAAGCTACCGTAATTTCCAGACTATAAGCTGACTTTTTTCATACACTTTGAACACTGCGGCTTAAACAATGATGCGGCTAATTTATGGATTTTTATGATTTTTAGGAATTTGCCTCACGACAACGAAAGAGAGACTGAAGTGTGTGACGAAGTGATTCTGAGGCTGTTCAATTCCGACAGTGAAGAAGACGACTTTAGTGGTTTTAGTGGAAGAAGATGAAGATAGCGATCAATGACTTTTCCTGGTAGGCTACTGTATTTTTTATTTTTTTATTTTTTTAACCAGCCGTGTTACAGGCACTGTTTGGAAAAAGGCATTTACGGTACATACTTGTGTATGTTACTGGAACGTATTTATTAACAGTTTAAAAAAATCTTTCTTTGTAAATATCTCATCTTACAATGTGCGGCTTGTAGACAAGTGCGGCCTATATACAAAATTTGTTTTCTTTCTAAAGTTACTGGTTGCAGCCTATATTCAGAATATATGCAGAATTTAAAGCAACATACCAATGTGTTTCAGCAATTCCAAAGACAATTGACAGAAGAAGCCACCTAGAAACCCTCTGCCAGTTGCAGCAGATGCACATATCAGAAAACATTATGTGTGCAGTAAAATATTACTGGTGCAATAACTTTCACTCTTCAGTAGATATGAAATTCTGGTTTAAACCCAAGCGGCATACGAGGAAAAAGAAATATATTTACTCTGTATTTGATGAGAGAATTTCACTTATATTTGACTGAATTTTTATTGGAGCCATGAATATTTGGCCAGAGCATCTGGCTACAATCAATGGTACTCTATCTTCAGTCACTTTGCATAATCGTTAGCCCTTTTGTTATATTAGTTGCCACTTGGTCACCCACATACACAAACACACCAACACAACCGTCTGCCTCTGTCAGTCAAACCATCACTCAGTATGCATCAGGAGCCTCATGGGCACATGTAAAGTAGAAAACACTGTGTGCATGTGTGTCGAGAAGAGAAAAATGAATTCAAACTGGCATGTGTGTGCTTCACCTGTTTGTGTGGGAGACACAGAAAATATGCCGAATACATGCCTTCATGTTCAGGATCTATGATTTGTGTGCTAAACAGCATCTGCAGGCTGAGCCTCTGCCAGCCTCATATACATATTCAAAAGAAATCTAAGAAAATCATCTGTTGGCTGGAAGGTTGTTTGTTTGTTTGTTTCCTTATTTAAAAAAATTGAAGTTAGATGAAAAAGGTACTCATTGAAAAACTAAAATACTATAGATTTTTACACATTTTGGGGAACGACTAATGTTGGAACTAAACATGACCCAAATGTTGATTTTAAACTCTAACTGGTCCCAGTAATGCAATTATGTGCACACAGTAATGTGGTATCATCCTGAAACTTGTTGAGACCGTTTTTAGCGCTTAATTGGTCAAAAGAAATTTAACCGAGGCTTCTTATTTTTCTTAAATTTGTGCTCTGCAGTTAAAGTCAACATGTTATAAATACACCGAGCACTTAGAGAATGCCCTGCCTTTGAGAGGGAGCCAGAAATACAATTTCTGATTACCGCTGCCAAGTTTTCCAGAAAGCAACAGTGAGATAATTTCCTCAGTGTCTCATGAGGGACTTGTAACTAGCTAAGCGCATGATACAATGACTGCACAGTCAATACCACAATGTCAAGTTAGCGTACTCACGTTGCACAGGCAATCCAGAGTACAACGTGAAATCATTTTGCAAAGATGAATAGATTAGCGGCATGCAATTTTGGGGTCCAGATTAGAATTAAGGCTAAGCTACAAACACTGATAAACTGATTTTTTGAGTTTCACGGTTTACCGCCGCACTCTCCGCAAGCCACAACTAGTGCTGAGCTTTATAAACTACCTGCTGCGTCCTTAGAGAGCTATTATCTACAGTAGATTGCCCTCTCAAGTCAAATTATTTCTCTGACTATCTTGCAGACTATCAGGCTCATGGTGCGTCAAGTGGACCATTTCAACCCAGCAGGGTCCGTCCTTTTAGCCTGTGTTAATAAACACTCATTTTGTGAACTGCTGAGTGGGCTGCATCAAGGCTGAGGGGTTGACTCTCTTTTTAGCTGCTGTTTTCAAAACCAGTGACAGGCTTCAGATTTATCTCCTTTACTTCTTTGAAGTAGGTAAAAAGAATTACTTACATTATCTGACATACTCTTCCCTATTGTCCTCAACGTGTATGGCTTCTTTCTAAGAGGCTTACATCACATGCATGTAGTGGTAAATGTTCCCTGTCATTCAGATCAACAAGCACAGGAAGGTTTTTAAGCACTTAGGAAGTCTTCACTAAGAGCTGGACTCTATGTGCTCATTCATTCTGCTGCCACTTGTATCACTCTTTGCAGTATGGACTGGTTAGAGCAATCAAGTCTACATTGTTGAAGACTCAGAGTTATAAATATGAGAATGACAAGTGTCAGTCAACCATCCATACAGGCTTGGTTACTATGCTGCAGTACCTTTACACTGAATTAGTTTTTCTTATTGGTTGTCTGATAGTAATTTAGGTGTTACAAGGGTTTCCCTAAGTTAATCTAGCACTCAGTGTATGGACACAACAACTAGACAGTAGAGAACAGTCAGCACAAAGGTTGTTCTCTACCTTAAAAACAGTAGTTTGACAATCCTAATAGACTGCAAGTGTGTAAAAACTACTTTAGTTTTAATCAGCTCATGTTTTGTTTCACAGTTACATGCTTACACAAATGCATATTTAATGTATGATGCTGATACCTCTGATTTGAATTTGGCCACCATCCCGTCCAAAGCAGCATTCTTGTGCAGGAAAACAGTGCTGCTCCCAGTGCGCTCGTCAAGTACCATCTGCAATGCGCGCAGTATTTCCTCCATTGTGGCAAAACAGCGAGCCTTCAACTTGAATTTCTTTCTGGGGAAGAGGAAGAAGTCATACGGAGCCAAATCTGGCGAGTGAGGCGGCTGGAGAGCAGCGATTGTGTTATTGTAGCCAAAAAATCTTGTGCGACGTGCTGTGAGCAGGCGCACATTGGCACGATGGCACACTCTCCCTCAGCCTCCTCGGGCCTTTACAGTAGGACTCGGTATCGACAGGCTGACCCAGGGGGACAGATTCCCAGTGCACAACACTGTGGATGTGGAACAAAATGACGAGTGTGCTTTTGGTTACAATGCTGCCTTGGTGCACCTTCCTCAGTCTGGCAGCCTCTTCCACTGACTGCTGTTTGAACTCTTGATTTGAACTCCCATCACCAGGAATGATCCTCAACACAGAGGTTGGGTCAGTTTGACACTAAATGGGATGTTTGAGAGAATTCCCAACATGGTAGAAGTGCTGCGAGCAGTGTATCACTGCACAAGAAGTCTGTCAGTGTCAAAGGAGATAGGAGCAAAATTTAAATTGTCGACAGTTTTTGCTTTTTATAGGTGCAGTCTTTGAATGTCTTGATCGAGCCTCATACACAAAACCCCTGGACAAAAGCCCACCAATTTTGGTTTCAGCTACAATCTCACATGGATTCCCATTCTGGAGCAAACTTCTGAAAGCATGAACTTTGAATAGTCACACAAAGAGACACACAAGCACATCAGACATGTGAGAATAATTACATCTCGTTTATAATTGGAAGTGATCAACCTTCAAAGTGGGAGGTTAATGCATTTATTTCAAGCTCTCTTCTTTCCACCAGCAAATTAAGAAACCATCAGCAAACTCCACTTACTTCACCAATGAAGTTTGGACCAAGGACACTGTGCCTGTTCAATTTGCAGTGGAGGTTTTGTTACACCTAACACAGTTTCCAGGGACCTCACCGCCTGGGTTATGCGGCAACAGTTAGGTATGTCCTGAGCCAATCTGCAAAGCTGTTTGTGAATGTGTCAAAAAAAAAAAAAAGCAAGCTTCACATTCTGAACCATTCATTTTCGTTTTGTTAGCGATTGAACTCCTGGATGGCAGTCCAATGACAGTAATGTTAAAAAAGTGTCCAGTGGAATGCATCACTTAACCCTGGAATCTAATCCAAACACTAAGTGTTGCAAGCGTGTGAGTCACAGAATGGAATTAACAAATAAATAGCTGACAGGAGTTTTAATGAAAGACCATCTATGCTGGCAACAACAGCAACTGAAGCTGCCACAGACAAACTGGATTAAAAATGGCGACTTGGCTGACATTTCAGACGTTTTCTAAAGACAGCAAATGCACTTCAGGGTTTTCCCAAGTTTGGGAATAAAGTGAGAGTGACAATATTCCATCCAAGTGTTGATGGCTCCTGCCAGAATGGAATGTCCTTGCATATTACACATCTGGCCTGCCCTGGGACCCCGTATGAAAATGATCCCTTTAGTTACTTTTGATCCATTTTGCATTTACTTTGTCTTTTAAACAAACTAAATAACTCCAATATACTGTAGAACATGACACAAAACATTGTGAGAATCCATTAAGGAAAGCTATTTTCTACCGCAGAACTACTCAAACATATCTTCCAAATTGCATCAGCTTTACTTTTTTTAATATGTGTACGGTTCACTGTTTTGTGTTCATTTACAATTGAGAAGTCAAGCAACTGCTACGCCCGCAGCGTGAAGTGTAAGGAATTAAATGTAAGCGCAGATAGCAAATACTCTTGCCTCTAAGTCATAGCCGATTGATAACGGCAACAAACGTGGTGATAGATCACTCTGTCCGAGTAATTTTTAAATTTTCTGTCTGTGCAGATCTCCACGCTATAATTTAAACACATACACCAACACAAACCACCTTTACCATGCACACGCTGTCAACCCAAAGAAGGAGAGCACATCTCAAAGGAAGAAAACCAGATAAAGAATGAATGAAGGATAGCCACAAAGAGACAAATTACAAAAAAAATGCAGGGAGCAACTGACACAAAGATGAAGAGAAAGCAAGTGGTGAAAAATGAGTGAGTGAGAGCGAAACAGAGGGAACGGAGTGAGAAGTTGATAGAGATAGAGCGGGGCATCCATCCATCACGCGGCGTTGCTTCTGTCAGACACAAGTAATAGATGTGGAGAGATAGAGGGGGGAGCTGACACTCCTCTTCAATCTATCTCCACTCACTATCTGGGTTAGCTTGTCAGGTCTGCTCTGTCACCCCAGACCAAGACAATTACAGAGGAGAGGTGAGAGAGCCACAGTTGCATACAAACACATGGATCCACACAGAAACACTTGTAACACAGAACAGCTGTTTCAGAGAGAGAGAAAAAAGTAGAGAGAGTAAAACGGAGAAAGACTTGTTGTGATCAGTCATCAATGTTGGTTTGATGGCAAGAAATTGTGTACTTATTTGGTGCAGTAACCTAATACAGACTTGATATGATGATACAAGATAAAAGATGCCAAAGGAAAAAGCCAGTGTTTTAAAGAGCTCCTTATCCAGGATCAGCAGGATTTAGCATTTTGTCAACAGTCATTTATCAACTTTATTAAGACATTTGTTATGTCTTTGGTATCAGTAAATTAAAAATGAAATTCATCTTCTCTGTTGTGGTAACTGTGCTGGTTTAAAAGCTTTGATATTGTTCATTACACACTGGTAATGTGTTAAACACTGTAAAAGCCTCTCTGTGAGAACACTTTTATAAAGCAACAGCAAAAGTTCCCAGCCATCGTATTTGTGTTTGTCCAGGGTTAACAACTCATTGCTACATTTAGGCTTTTGCTGTTTTCTGCTGGATTAATCTTACACTGTCATTTAAAAGAGACTGTGTTGGCTGTGTTGTAGTTTTGGAGACACCTAGATCTGCATCATACAACCATCAGCCAGCTTTTTCCAGTGCTATTTCTGCCCTGCAACACACATAATTAGTGGAGAGTAGCAATGGGCCACCATAAAATATTTTAATGTAATACTTTAATTATGGTGCTTAATGCAAGGCTTTATTCACATGAATGTGACCAGATGTGTTGATGTGGCTCCAGCAGAGTTGACAAAGGTCCAGGGTTCAGGCTAATATTTTTAGCCATCGCAGCCAATCAAATCAACTCTCTCCATCCGCTCTCACAGCAGTTTTCTTTTGTAGCTGTCCAAGAGGGATATAGCCACACTGGATGAGGCATCTGCACATTTGTATGTTCCACATCTCTAATTGGGAACAGAAAACACCAGAAATCCCTCATGTAACCTAGTTGTGAGTAGTCAGTTTAGAGGGAAATGAAGCCCATCCCATAATCTCAGTCTTCATAGCAATCAGTGTGAGCTTTGAGTGTGAGATGCATTGATTCTGATAAAAAAAAAAAAATACATTCAATGTAATTCATAGTAGGGAAAAAAAGTGAACAAGCTTTGGGCCTGTTACAATACTATTGATCCACTGTGGCTTGCATTGTGCCTCTTTTGCATGTCACTTTGTGCAAAAGAATATGATATGAAAAATGCCAATGTAAAAATAATTATGACAAGTCTGTGCAGAGGTCAGTACAGGCACCACCGCAAAATAAGACCAAGATTAATCGTTCCTTAGGCAGAGAATTCCTGCTGCACACGACAGCAGCAATCCTCTGCTGTGGTAGTGTACAGTACAGCAAAGTCAGGGCCCAAAGGTGGGTCAAAGGATGGTAAAAATAGATACCCATAGTACTCCTGACAAGTCTGAGGCATCCACAGCTATGGGTACAACCTATTTAAGCCCCTGTACTGTGGGCTGTAGCAGACTGCATGGCAGACATCCTGAACACTGATTTACATAGTCACAATAAACCAGCAAAATGTAAATTGGGTTGTGACAAAAACAAAAAAATTAATAATGCATTCAAAATCACTGTCTAAAATAGACAAAATGTTACTGGTTGAGGAAAGAGAAAGGGAAAAAAATAATAATAATAAACTGCCGTCCCCAGAGATAAAGTTTGGAAACTTACAGGATGCTGTGGTTTAGCTGAGCAATGTTATATCCCTGTGCCTGCCTGCTTAACACAGCACCATTCTAATACCACGCTGCTTGGCATTCAGCACACTGCTCGCTCCCTCTTGCTCTCCTTCTCCTGGCACCATCCCTCCTCCCTTGTTCCCTTCACCCACCTCTCTCTCTCTCTTCCTCTTTCAGCAGCCTCTCTCACCCATCCCTTCCCCTGGTGAGGTGGGTTTGCGCCACTGAACCAGCATCTGTTGCCATGAATGTGCGCGCGCACACACACACGAACCGTGTCAAACATTTAAACCCCCACCGTAGCGGACAGCGTGTCACAGATTTTGGATATTAAAACTACAAAGCAGCATGTCGCCATATCACGGTCTTTACACCTACAGCCTCATTACGAAATATTCTCACCTTATGCTCCTCTCTCTTTTTTTTTCCCTTCTAAATTCTCCTCCCCTCCCTTCTTTTATTTTCATATTTCCTTATTCTCCTTCCCATCATGTTTTCTCCACCCTCTCCTCCCTGCTCTATTAATTCCCTTATTGTCTGTCTGCTTCACCAAAACACAGAATTTGCTCTTAATTGACCTGCCTTGTTGAAGAACTTCCCTCCTCCAGCAGCCACCTGGGTTCCAGTTTTGCTTTCTTCTTGCTGTCAACTTTTCACCTTTTTTTCCTGCACTTTATCTTGTTTTCCCTTGCAATATAGGCCCTTAATGCATCCCATCGCTGTGTATCGTTTCTTTTTGGAAGTATCTTCAAACATCCAGTGCAAATATATATATATATATATATATATATATATATATATCCTTTCAGTCTCTGCTGAGTTAGAAGAACCACTGTGTGAGCTTCACTTGTGCACACAGACCTATACATTACTTCCCCACAGTGATAAAAACTATTTCCCTTCTCTGTGCAAAACTCATCGAGCCTCTCTGTGTGAGTTCCATTCCTTTTCTTCTCTGTCTCTCACGCAGACACATCAATCAATTAGACTTACACTCCTCCAGAATTTACACTCCTCTTCAGCTTCATTATTCAATCTGACGTTGACAAAATGAGAGCTATTTTATATGATACCGAGAATAGATGGCTTCTTTGTTCAAAGTTGGCTCAAACAGGCTTTGGTATACTTTTCTATGGCTACTAAAAAGTCTGAATCACGCTAATAGCTCAGACCTCGACCACTCAGCGTTCATTATTGCTGCAATGCATTATGTGACTTCATTAGTACGGACAGTCCCTGATTATGCTACAGTAAAAAAAAAAAAAAAAAAGAAAAAGTGATTCTATCCATTGCTTCTAAATATCCTAAAACGGCCTCCCTCCCCTCCAGATCAAGCCTTCCTCGTTCCCGCTTTGAGCCAGCATGGTTCAATAAACTGTAAATATGATAAAGAGCCTTGCATTGTCAGCTCTTGCAGAAGCCGCAGCGTTAAGGGACTATCGCTTTTTAATTGTCATATGCCCTCTGCCATCAATCTCCCACCACTGCTGTGCTCAGTTTGGAGGAAGGAAACATTTGCTGATCTGAAATATGGACACCTGAATTATGGAACAGCAGTACACATATGACTGCTGTGTTCAAACTTGGGGTTTAAAACACATTTTGACAGTTTTTTTTTTTCACCTGACTTACTGGTATGTTTTCAGCATAAACCCCAATAAGCCAGAGGGATCATGAAGTGCCACTTTCACGGCCTCTTTTCAAACTGAAAATCAGGGTCAAACGAGTCTCTGCCCTTCCACTCTGCAGGAAATCTCTGCCTCTCCTGAGCTCACTGGTTATATATGTGAGCCTAATCCACCGTAAAGTTTGCTGTTCAACTTTTTTGCAGAAAACAAAAGCCTTTTGTCTTTCTTGTAGAGATGTAGATGAGATGAGAGATGCATTATGTAGATATGAAGGTACCACCAGCAGCTGGTTTTCTTAATTTAGCGTATTGATTTCAAAAATGGGCTAAACAGCTGATTTAACAGTGTCCAGATGTGACAAAAGTCTACCAAGCAGCACATCTAAAATTAACAAATTATCACATTACATCTGTTTTAGTTTGTTTATGCGATTTTCCAAACAAAAACAGAAATTTTAAAACATCATGTTGTGGTTTTGCAGGCGCCTCTATGCCAAAGTGTTCTGAATCTGATAAAGCCAGCAGTAGCAGTTGCAGTACTACACTGTGGCTTTAACTGCAAAAGGGGAGCTTAATCAGAAAAAAACATTGTTGTCCAGAAAACCAAACAATTGAATATGATCGCAATAAATAACGTGGTTTCTCTATTTAATCAGTACAAGTTTACATGCATACACATGCTTCATTGAGCTGAACACAATTATTTGCTTTAGCGTCAGACTGAAGGGACAATCATTCAACACCAAGTACAGATACAGCATTATGTGACAGCAACATTTTCAAATCCACAACAGAACATGGCGCGTTAGGCCTTTAACATAATGTATAGCACGATAGTGTCAGTAATTCTGTGAGTAACAATTACTTTCACTTGACAACCAATACACTGAAAGGAACCATTCCATTTTGAAATGATGTAATTTCTGCTGGAAGACAAAACATGAATTGTAATACTTATTGCTGCCAAGTTAAAGATAAAGTTAGCTTCATGTGAATAAGCTAGAAGCTGTAGGTGTAGGGTGTGGTTGCCTGCTACGCGAAGATTGCTGTACCCCTCCTGGAGGCTTGTTCTTGACTGTCTTACAGTGTGTAGTCGTTTCTGTGAGGGTGCTAGACAACAAGCTGAGACTCCAGTAAGTTACTGTACCCAGCAATGAAACTGTACAACACACACACCAAAAAAAAAAACGCTTTCCAGTTCCTCCTGGGGGAATCCCAAGGCATCCCCAGATGCAAAATAACATATGTAACCCCGCCTGCAAATTCTAGGTCTACCCCAGGGTCTCCTCCCAGTTGGATATGTCTCCAAAGGAAAGCACCCAAGAGGCATCCTAATCAGATAAAGAAACCACCTCTGCTGGTTCCTTTTCAATGCAAAGAAGGAGCGACTTCACCCTGAGCTCCCTCCAGATGTCCGAGCCCCACATATCTAAGGTTGAGCTGTATGGCAGAATCCCTATTTCAGCATCCGCAACCTCATTGTTTCGGTTGCTACCCAGAGCTCATAACCATAGGTGAGCTTATACAAGAGCTTTGCCTTCCAGCTCAGCTCCCTCTTCACCACAGCAGGCTGGTACAATGTCTGCATTACTGCTGACGCGGCACCAATCCGTCTGTCCATCTCACTCTCCATTTTCCCATCACTTGTTAACAAGATCCCGAGATACGTAAACTCCTTCTCTTAAGACAGCAACTCATTCCCAACCCAGAGAAAGCAATCCATTAGTTTCTTCTAGAGGACCGTGGCATGGGACTTGGAGGTGCTGATTCTGATCTGGGCCGCTTCACACTTGGCTGAAAACCACTTAGCTGAAAGTCATGGCCAGGTAAAGCCAACAGAATCACATCATCTGCATAAAACGGAGCTGCAACTCTGAGGTTCCTAAGCCAAACACCCTCTTCCTTGAGAACCTCTCCATGTATATCACAAACATGGTCAGGGAATTGATGCAACCTTGGTGGAGTCTAAAACACAATGTTTTTAGCTTTAATTTTTGTGTAGACTTTTTATAAAACGAGTTATAACACAACGTGCTGGTAAGGTTATTTCCCAGAATACTGAAGTATTTCTGTAAGGCCTAGGCAATGTGCTTGGCCTTGACTCCTTTGCACAACTTTACCTCAGACTGCTTGACACTGTTAGAAGACTGATATACTCCTCAAGCTGAAGCGCACCTCTAATGCTACGCAGTAATCCATCCATTTAATTCAGTAAACTTGCAGTCGCCATGTATTCCTCAGTTTCAGCCATTAGTGTGGAATGCTCTGTTCCCAACAAATGAGGGTGCTTACATCCATTAAAACCTTCTAACAATGAATCACATATGGGTAAAGGTGTTTTTCAAAACGGCAAAACAAAACAGTTAGTGTGATTTTCCACTCACTAACACAAATAGCTTTTCTCACATGAATAAATGTATTAACATTCAGAGTAATGTCAATGATTCTCTGACTTAACAGTACAAATTGATCTTGTTACGATCATTACACAGTTGTTTTTTGTTTTTCTTGTCTCACGGTACCGTAACGTCACCAAGATACCCAAGGCAATTGATTTTGAAACACGTACTGATGTTGATTAATGTATTTGCATGCACATATATACAGTTGGAATCTCCTACTTTGGAGGTTCTTCAAGTCAATGCCACATTAGGTTATAAGATTGTATTTCATGCCATGGGAAAACCCAGATATAACAGCCGGATTAATGCATTTTAGTCAATTTTAGTTATTTTTTTCTACCGCTTGTGTGTACTTACTGTTTCCATGGCAGTGTGAGAATACTCAGTTTATTTATGAATAGCAGTATTCATGAGTGGGATTTGAAGAAACAATAGTAGTGCATCTCAAAAGAAAGCTTGACCAGAATATGAGCTATAACCCAGAGCAACCAACAAAGATGTCAGTCACTCAGATCATTTAGAGAATTGAAGCCTTGCAAATTACAGAACACTTCCAGACTACATCAGCTTGCCTTCTAATTATACAAGTGCATGATTGGCATGTATTTTTTGGTATTTTGGAGAGAAAGTCAGCCTGTCTGAAAGTCTTCTTTGAGCATACTTACCATGTTTAAGGCTTAAAGTTCAATCTTAATCAAATCCTTTGTCGGTGTTTGAGTTTTACAGTTGCAGCATAAATGGGATCGTGATCAATAGTTCAGGCTGGTAGCAAGTGCTCTTCATGATTCTATTTATGTCCCCCTACTGCATTCCAGCATACTGATTAATACCATGATTGCATGCATTAAGATTGCGATTTGAAATGCATTAAAAAATCTCCCAACACACTAAATCGTTCAGAATTCTTCCCAGACAGCACTTGGAGCCACATTCAAACAAGACGTGTGAATACAAGCGTGACAGAACGGCAAAACGTTGGCGAGAGAGATTGAAATATCGAAACAAGGCTTCAGCTAAGCCACAGGTATACACATTTGGAGAAAGAAACAGGGGGGAAACCAGTGTGCAACTTCCTGCAGAGCTCATTTAATCCTGCATGTGTGTTTACATGTGTTTTAAGGTGGCTTAGAGCCATTGCAAAACCCAATCAAAATGCAAATGGGGCCAGTTAGGGAGGAGGAAATTCAGCAGGTAAAGAGGAGCTTGATGAGCTGACACAGCAAACTAAACTGTTGTGGCATCGCTGTTGTGGCTTTTTGTGGTTTCCTCTCTGTCTCCACAGTACAGCAGAGACCATTACGCAGCAATCCATTGGGTAATACCATATGATGTCTACAGCAAGAGTATTCTACATTTGGCCTCCAGCATCGTATTGTTAGAGCTCTCTTAAGAGATCATTTCCATGCGAGCTGCAACACCTGCTCTCTATCTTTTCCTCATTCCTCTCCCTTCCCCACCAACTGCCCTCCCAATCTGTTTTATTCCATTACCTCCCCCTGTCCTCTCATATTTTCTCTACTCACCTTTCCTGCAGACCTCCCTCTCTCCTGCCATCATCCCCTCCCTTCTCCCCTTCACCCTTTATCATCCAGCCCATCTCCTCTCCCTGCTCCTTCTCTGTATCCCACCTCTCCTCTGCCCTCTTCCCCTAAAACGACTCCTTTTAAGCCCCTCCTGTCTCGCTTCTCCTCCCCCTGTCTGCCCCGTCCTGTCCTCCTCACCTCACCTCACCGGTGTGCTTCTCTCAGCCATCCTTTACCCCTCCAAAAACTCTCAGACTCCTCTTTACCCCTTCTCCTGCCATGCGGTTTCATCTACCTGCAGACTATTTTAGTCTCTTTCTGACCATCTAACCCCCTCATCTGGTTGGTTTCTTCACACTTTGCACCCTCAGTAGCATCTCCTCTCCTCCTGTCTTTAATCTAGAGAGGGGGATATCACCATGTCTAAATCGTATGGGAGAGAAAACACCAGCGCCATTATCTCCCCATCTGCCATCTCTTCTGTCTCAGTCTCAACTCGGCTCTTCTAAAATTACAAACCAACCTCTAAAACCACGATGCGGCACGAGGAGAGAGAAAAAAAAAGGCGAGAAGATAGAGACACCAGAGGGTGATGGAGGGAGGAGAGGGAGGAAAAATGTGCGATAATCGGACAGAGGAGAAAAGTAGATAAAGAGACTGTCATACCTGCGCGTCTCCTCCTCTCCTGTTAGGTATAAAAGCCTGTTCTCCTCCGGGTGTCTCCTCCCTTTTTTTTTTTAAATTTTATTTCTATTATCAAGCCAAGGTGAAGAACTCCGCTCAGCAAAGAAAATGTTAAATAATCCCCTTCCTGGTCAGACAAATTTCAAACCAAATAGGAAATCATATCCACTTTTCTTTCCTTTTTTTTTCTGCCGCGCAAGGCTGGCCGCGCTGCGGGGCTCCTGGAGGGAGGTGGCGGTGATGGGGGGGCGAGCCAGGCGTTTCAATTTAGTTCCCGTTGAGTTTGCATGAAAAGCCCGGTACCGGGTAGTGGACCGGTGGCAGGCTGTAACCTCCAGCAATCCGCTGCTGATCCACTGGGACAGGACTGAGCGAGTGGGGGGGAAAGAAAAAACGCCGCTAAGCCGGCGCACCGCCGCGTTGCGCACTCATTTGGTCTCCATATGAGCTCCCCGCGTTTCTGTTAGGACTCCGGTAAACGATCATTTAAACGGGCGAAAAAAGCCAACCTCCAAGGGTTTGTATTGTGGGAATCCAATGTCTAAAGAGTAGAAAGAGAAATCGGTGAATAATAGCTGGTGAGGAAACGACTCCGGACTCCGGTCGTGCCGTTCCAGGCTACTCAGCCGGTCTCCACGAAGGCTCCCCTATTGATGCTCTCCCCTTTCAGCAGCTGCCCCAACATCACATCTCACTCATCCACAGCTCTTTGCATGTGGTTGCTTATGATAATCCCTTTTGGCTCGGTTTTTTTTTTTTTTTTATCCGTCCCAAGGTCTTCCACAGGTAAGAAATAGAAGATTACGGCTGGAAAAGAAACTGCAGAATCACAGGGAGCTTGGAGAAACGCTCGTTCCCCCCTTTTCCAGCTACAGAAGTGACTTTGTCTTGACCTCTCTCTCTCTTTCCTCCGAGGAAAGGCGCCGGACAGCAGTGCGGGCTGCCCGGGTGGACGGCAGCCTATAGATAGAGGCAGATGATGATAAATCTCTCTAGGAAAACATCTCCGGTCTTTATCCTCTCGTTAAAAACGCGCTCTGATCCGTCGCGGTGAGCGCACCTCTCCCGCAGTTACTTTCACACTGTGCGGCGGCTCGTCCCGGGAGGCGCTACGCCCACCAGCTCCTCTGCTGTCTGCGTCTCTGGATCGGTGTCCTGCTCCGTCTATTGACAAGGAGCCGCTCCGGAGATCACAGTGCTGCTAATAACAGATGGATGCGCAATGACGACGGTGGCTGATGCCATCGCCGGGGCGTTTTGCCTGAGGGGGAGAAGTACAGCTAATATAATTCAGGGTCTGTTAGGAGACACAATAGACACTGGCATGGTCAGTGGGTTCTCAAAGTGTGGGGCGGGGACCTCAAGGGCGCCGTGTGGATGCAAGTGCGCCCTTGGGTAGAAATAGGCAAGTTCCATTTCCTGATTTTTTTTGGGTGTTATTTATTGTGAGGGTAATGATACACAACAGTGATCAAGTGTTAAATGATTAAAACGCTGTCTGTGAAGGGTCTGGAAGAATGTGCACTACTTAATCCTTGTGATGTGGTGATCAGTGATTCTAGAAATCTGTTCAAATATGCTCACAATCTCATGCACATTGTTTCTTGTAATATTAAAAATACTTGAATATGCCTAGCTCGCCTCAGGTGGACTCTTGGTTGCCAGTGGAGGCGAAATTGGCAGCTACTTTCCATCTTACTTTTAAAGCAATATGCGTTTTGGCTTTCTTGCCAAGAGTTAGATGAGAAGACTGATGCCATTTTTTTTTTTTTTCTGTCTGTGCAGCAAATATGAAGTTGCTTCACTGTGACAGCAAAACTCCAGGAGGCCAGCCAAGTTAGAAGGCACATAACCCCTCATAAAGCCACAAGATATAGATGTACACTCTGTTCTTTATACAGATCAAACAAAGGGGATGTAAGGTGTTCATTTAATAAGCTTTAGAGGTTCAGTAGGCGGATTTACACGCAGCCAGACTAACTGTTTCCCTTGTTTCAAGATTGAATGCCAATTTAAGATAACTGGCTGCTGGTAGTAGATTCATAAATGCAGTCAAAGGCACAGATGACAAGCAAATACACATATTTCCTAAAATGCCCTTAAAGTGTGAGTTTCGGATCATTTTAAATATATAAGATATGGATGGTTACTTTGATTTTGTTATGATGCGCAGGCAGGTGTAACCAAGTTGGTACCAGTTTGCTTATTTTGGCAAGATTCATCCCTGAAAAGAACAAGTACTTGCAGTCACCACTAGGAGGATGAGATGAGCAGAAGCTGTTTTTTTGGGGTATTTTTGTTTGTTTTTTAATAAACTGTAAATAGGATAAAATTACAACATTCAACAGAAGTTTTTCTTTCTGTCACTGATATCGTACATGCAGCAGCACGCATGCGAACTTGCTCTATGCCAAAGATAACCGCAGCATTTGAAGGGTGAAGCCGCAGTAATGAATGCTACCTTTAGAAAGGGATGAAATCGCTGTCACGGGAGGCAGATCAGCGCGCTCACTCTACAGATTCTGCAGGATTTCACGGATTATAAAGTGCGAGTGTTCTATAATTATCTGATTAGGAAGAGATGGGATGAATTATATAGCGTGCTACTGGCAGAACACCAAAGGGGTTCAAGGTTGCGGTCGGTAGCGATGGTGGAGCCGGGAGGGCAGAGGATAATAAAGAGATAACAAAAGGAACGCGGGAATAACCAGGCAAACAGATTCAGAGAACGAGCAGAGATCAGACGGAGGGCCAGGGAAATGAAAACTGTGACGGTTTGCTTCATTTTCCGTAACCTCATTCGAAATAGAAACACCTCTGGGCTATATGGGCTAAAGGTCAGGCTAATAAAAAATAAATAAATGGTGTGAGAGAGTAGAGATGGACAGAGAGGGAGTGAGAGAAAAAAAAATAGGAGGTGTGGAATTTTAAGAGGCTTATTTTAGGAAATAGTATTTATAAAAGTCATTTCTGTTGGCATTTTAAGGCATAATGTGATGAGAGTTTAATAAGCCCGCAGCAGCATTGCTTTAACCACTGGTCAGAGTCTTGTTTCTCATGGTTTCTATCTGCAGAAGCAATGTTTTAATTGGACTGGTTGTCCCCAGGGCCCAAAACAAAAGTTGCTAATTTTGGGATGCTCAAATGAAAAATTATCAGTGACCTAAAGGATCCCGTCAAGCTGTGTTATCGAGCTTTTAAAATGCTGGCGTACACCCGAATCAACCAAACAACTTTTCCACACACAAATGGAGTCATGACACTGAATGAGAGTGAAAACAAAAAGAGAACAAAGTGGACCAAGGGCGAAAGGAATGATAAAAGACACAGAGGGGTGCTGATTGTAGAATTCTGTGACTCCGAAATGCCCTCAGGACTCTGCATGCGGCCGTAATTTGGTCAGCATCCTCTAATAACAGTGATTTATCATATTTCACAAATATTTAGGAGATAAAACCTTTACTTGTCATCACTGTACAGAGCCCTGAAATACCAAACCAGCTGTTACATCAGCCAGCTGGTCACAGAGCTTCATTTAGTCCACCCAAACCTTTACAAGAGCATCCGTCCAAACCAAAGTCTAAAGACAAAGAAAAAGACAAATGTGGAGAGAACAGCACAATCCTGACGCAAACTGGAAAACACGTTCATCCTTAAATAGAGAGTAAGCCTACGTACATGATGGCAGGCTACCAGACCAGTGTGACTAATAAACCCAAAGGAAGGAAAATGTTGGAAAAATACAGACTTAGTGAACAAAGAACTGCAGGGCTGAGCTATGAGCCGACTGCTCACAAAGAAAGGTGAGGATGCAAAGCACATAGTATCAGTGATTAGTTTCCCTAAGTGAAGTCATTATTTACACATTACTTTCAAACTCTAAAATTCCACAAAGGGGATTTTTTATTTTTTTTCCACTTCAATGAAAATGTTTGCATTTAGTAATGAAACAATCCAAAGACATTTATAAAGACAAAAAATGTCCAGTGTGACAATATCCTTGTCTTCTCTTTTAAAACCTCAGATCCCAAAAGCCACTAGCAGGTTTAATAAGCATGTTAACTTTTCTAAATAAACAAATGGCTAAAAATCATCGGTCAATCTATTTATCTGTAGAAATAGAAAAAAATCTTAGGATTTACACCTTTCTCATGATCCTTGAACTAATCACGTGTGTGACAGTTCCATCAAAAATAAAAAATTAAAAAATCAACCGTAAAACCGTGACACTTTATTAAATTCACTTTATTCTACCTGTCTTATTTTAAAAATTGAAAAAATAAATGATTGGATCTAACCAGATTCTGTAAAAAACTAAGAATTTTGTGCTCTTTGGCACACGCGTGAAGCCGTTAGTGACTCAGCTGCGACCAGCAGTCATTTGAGAAAAAAAGCGAGGACTTTTCAGCTGAACTGCAGGCTGTGTTTACAAGTAGCAGAGAGTAGCATGGAAACAAATTAAAAACATAATAGTTTAGGATTTATAGTACATGGAGTCACTGTTTTTTTCGCCCTGTAGTGGTTACATGTTGATTCCATTTTTGTTTTTTAAAAATGTATTGTAAAATATATATAAAGGAAATTAAACTTTCAGATTTTTCTTTTTTTAAAATCTAATTTATGGCATAATCACTTTGTCATACTGCATTAAAGACGGACTTCTCTCTACTTCTAGCTATGGTTGTGCTGTTTCCATGGAGGTGCAGGACTTAATATTTCAGTGAAAAATAAGCCCCATAGTGAGGAAAAATGTGACAGGAGGAGAGAAAAAAAAAAAAAAAAAGCTACTTGGGGTTCAGAGAGTTAATATCATTCTAAATTAAATGTCTTTGGGTATTGGACTCCATGGATAAAACCAGCAATTTAAACATGTCACCGGGGGTTTCTGGAAAATTGCAGTGGACATGTTTTGTGATTATCTGGTATTTTGCAGACTAAATGACTAAATTATTAGATTAATTAGAAAAATAACTATCCGACAATAATACAACACACTTTATCACGTCTTGCACACAGAACAATGTATTAGCTATTTTTAGATTAAGCCCTTAAGCCCCAGGCTATTTCTGAAATATTCCACCTGAAAAAAATATATAAAATTTAAAAGCCCTAAATTTAGTCAGCTGCAAAGCTGTAAGACTGAAATGTCCAACCTTAAGCTTTATGGAGAAGAGATAACCCTAACCCTTGGGATAATTTTGAAATACAATCTGTCTCCTGATCCTTATCTGCAGACTGAGCTTAGATTTGGGAAACTTGTGCAAAAATTGACATTTTTACCTCTGCAGAATCAAGGTGAGATAAACACAAAGAGGTTTTGCTTTAGACAAGTTCTTTACATACATGTGGACACAACACAAACAATGCTGACTTTGCTGTGCTTTGTTGTTGAGAGCTGATCTTCTAATTTACTAATTCCGTTCTATTTATTCGCATCTGATTTTGTGTACTCGCATATTTGTTGCTGCTTTGCTCAAGTCGACTGCGTGTTGACATTGCTGCGGCAACATGCTGTGTTTCGTAACAATAAAGCCTGTGAAGTTGAGACGGAAAGATGGAGAGCACAATGACAGGCAGAAAGATAGAGAGAAGAGGGGGGAAAGTGTTTGAGAGGATAGGCGGGAGGCGGGAAGATAAAGACAGACGGAAGACCCTCCAGCCGATTCAGCACCGCGGACAGAGCTGCGGCGGGATTCAGCTGCACAAGGCCGGAACAAGCTTTATCCTCAGAGAGAAAAGCCAAAAGCTCTTCTCAACATGCTCTGATCTCTCTCACTGTAACTCTCTCGCTCTCTTACGCACACACACTTATCTCCCATCCCTCTCTCTGTATCCGTCCTCCTCCCTCCTTCCCACACTCGTCATTGCTTCTCTCATGGCTGTCTCCCCCCCCCGCCTGCCACCCTCCTGAACCCTGTTCCTTATCATTTCTCTGCGTGAATGCCCTCTTTGTGGATCAGAAAATAGTCGACAATAAGTCAAGCACGCGTGTGTGTGTGTGCACATTTACGTCAAGCCTTTATTTGTTTTTTAGTGGTGTTCGGCATTTGGTTTTTTTGTTGTTGTTTTTTTTTCCTCCCAAGTCACCAAATTTAGAGAAGTAGAGGACGGGTTCAAAAGGACACTGTGCACTAACCCGGTTGAGTGATTTATAAACAGGACAAGTCTGCTCGGTCCTTAGAGAGACGTGTACAGAGAAGACTGGACAGTGAAAAGAGGGACAACAGAAAAAAAATCTAGAGCGAGATAAACAGAGAGAGAGATGGCAAAGAGCACGATAACGGGACATTTGACCCCTTTTGATCTCTGTTATTGTCGTATCCTGCTTTTAGAAACAGCTTATCTGAAGCGAGACTCATGTTACTTTCTAATAATCGCTATAATAGTTGTGTAGGCTAAATTTGGATTCGTGTGGTTGTTTAACCCCTTCCACCCTGGACGTCCATGTACACAAATCCAAAGCCTGTCCACTCCAACAACCTGTCAGCCCCGCATTGACCAACCAATCAATAAGCGAAACAATCAATCAACTGATCATGAGATCGGTGCCTCAGGCCGACAGATGATCAATCACGCAATCAAGTAATTGATCGGCATCGATTAGTTAATACTGTAGCTAAGTGCGTGATTAAGAAGCCTACAAGTCTGTTTCACGGAGAAGATTAGGGGTGAGTATTGCAACTGAAGTCTCTTCATTGATTTTTTTTCTGGTGAAGTCCACACTTATCTTTATTATTTTCTATAGAGATGTATTAAATATATTCACGCTACAGCACACTCCCATTTATAAGCGTAGAGAGGAGTTTAAACTGAGGTTACTCTTGTTAATAAAGACAAATCAACCTGTTCATGCAAAATAGAGAAAAGGAGGCTCTTGGAATAACACATTTCTCAGTGCAAAAGTTCAATATCTCACTTCATTGCGTCCATGAAACAGTTCACAGACGCTTACACCAAACAGATACAACATTAAAACCACCTGCCTAATATCATGTTGCATCCTTATGTGCTGACAAAACAGCTCGGACATGGATATGGCACCTCTGAGGGTGTTGGGATGTTGGGATATTGGGAGGGGATCCTTTGGGTACTGTGGATTGGGAGGCGGGGCCTCCATGGATTCAGCTTGTTCCAAGGCGTCTAACAGATGCTGGATGAAACTGGCATCAGTGGAGATCGGAGGCTCAGTCAGCTTTTTTGGGCTTTTTGTTGTGTTTCTTGAGCGTCTGTGTCTTTCTGGCTGGTCTTTAGGAGTGCTGTTGCTGTGGGGGGGAGTGTGTTTGGTCTGCAGCAACGTTTAGGTGGACCATACGTATCAAAGTAACATCCAAATAATGCCAGGACTCTGCATTTCCCAGCAGAACATTACATTGTAGCGAGCTG
This sequence comes from Stegastes partitus, assembly GCF_000690725.1. NCBI lineage: Eukaryota > Metazoa > Chordata > Actinopteri > Pomacentridae > Stegastes > Stegastes partitus. Next base: position 176,680 of record NW_007579178.1, read on the forward strand.
TTCAATGGTATTCATTTAACCTGTCGGTGGTTTTAGTGATGTGGTTGCTCTGGAGATTTGTCTGTTTGAAGTCTATAAACAAACCTCATTCCACTTTAATTTGATTCAAAAGGATTTTGTTTTTAAAGGTTAAAGGTTGGATTGTGTTTCCTGATTCTTTTATTTTTTTTCTTCTATCAGTTCTTTCCCCCGACACCTACGTCTTGCTTGCTCTAACCAGCCCAATACAATTCTCTTTGTTCAATATCTGTGAAGCAGAGAACAAAGGGAAGCTAACCAATGAATGACACGACATCCATCAGTTTCCACGTCTGAAGCACCAAGTTGATTTATGAAGAAACAGAAATACATTGAAGTGACCTACAATTTCAGCCAGCCCTCTGTCCAACAGTGTCGCTGTGCTAAATTAAGGCGAGATGAAATTGGTAGAGAGGCTCTGGCCAAAGGAGACAACCAGACACCCCAGAGGAAAACCTCCACAACTAAAACCTGCAAATTAAGGAAAGACACATGGTCTCAGATGGTTTAAGCTTAGTAGTGTCCTCAATCATTGACAAACAGTGTTGTTTAAAACCTGGAAAGTAAGCCAAGTGTATTTGACTGGCAATTGTTTTCTTTTTGCTTATGTATGTAATGCATGTTTACAGTGTGAAATCCAGCCAAATATTTAGGTTTTGGCTATTTCTGTCCTACCGGGAGTTGAGTGGAAAGGCTGGTTTTGTGCTATTAGAAATCAACACGTGTTAGCTTGGTGACTGAGCTGGAGGAGTGGGGAAGTAGCTCGCTTAATGTACACCACGGATAGCTCAGAATTTGCATTTGCATGCTGTTACGAGACCTGTCCAGGGTGTCCCCTGCCTTCGGCCTGAGTCGGCTGGGATGGGCTCCAGCCCCCGCGGCCCTGGTGAGGATTGGGCGGTGTATAGATAATGGATGGATGGATGGATGCTGTTACGATTCAATCTCTAGGGTCAGCTGGATGTAACAAAAAAAACAGTTGTTGTTGGTTGAGGTAAAGCAGTTTATTGCTTGGTAACGTAAATGAACATAACTGTGATAATTCAAAGGAAATGAGTGGATGTTGAGAGTTTGGTTGAGTTTTTTCATCCAGGTGCGTTGATTGTTGTAAGGCTGACTGGCTCAGAGATGGGATATCACATCAACACACATCACATGACATCAAAAGACTATCCATGACATTACATCACCTCAAAACACATGAGGGAGGGACATGACAACACATCACATTGCATCACATCACATGGCATGACATCACACTACATCACATGACATGACATCACATCAAAACACATTACATCACAACACAGCGCATCGGACTACATTACATGACATCACATCAAAACACATTACATCACATCACATGACATGACATGACATCAAAACACATTACATCACATCAAAACACATATCGCAACACATCACGTGGCATGACATCACATTACATCACATGACATCACATCACATCAAAACACATCATATCGCAACACATCACATGGCATGACATCACATTGCATCACATGACATGACATCACATCAAAACACATCATATCGCAACACATCACATGGCATGACATCACACTACGTCACATCACAATACATCACAACCATCAAGCCTCCAAGGTGGACGACTGCATCCTGGATCCAGATGTGGGCTCACCTGGGGACGGAGGTGTGAATTTAATGTGTTTGCACAACACTGCTACAGCACAGATTGCGGCGAGCGAGCCACGTAATTAATAGTGCACGTAGTGTCGGAAATGTTACTTTGCCAAGGTGTTCACTACATAGTTCACTATATAGTGGTCCGTATATCGTGAGTAGGAAAAAGGGAGTGAGTGGATGATTTCAGACACAACAATGGACTTGCCATTGAGAGCCGAGTCTATGAGTCCCCTTCCGGTGATGTCTTCACAAATTTGTGGTGGTGACGATGCCATCCTGACGATGACA
>NW_007579179.1:0-3110 GCF_000690725.1 Stegastes partitus
CCCCCCGTTTGTCGCTTTGTCTGATTTTGGATCAGAAACCAGGTCCAGTGTTCAGACTGAGACACCTGGATGGATGTAGAACTGATCTGGTGTCAGGTTGTACCAGAACTCAGATGTGTTCTTCCTCCTAAATGTCATGTGTCTATCTGCTGTACTGATGAAGTTCTGAGGCTCAGAAATGATGGAAAAAGTCCATTAAAGTGATAAACTTTGACCTTAAAGAGCCTGAAACTCTGAAAACAAGAAGCTCTGCGATGTATATAGTTCTGCAATAAAATGTCTAAAAGAAAAGTGACTAATGTGATATATGTTGTTGATTTGTGTACTTACTGGATTCCAAATGTTGAAAAAAACAAATTAAATTGTAATTTCAGTTTGGTGTTTGAGTGCATGAGGGCTTGAAATGGTATGAAAGTCATTGAAAAAGTGCATTTTAACGCAGTTTGTTGTGACATTTCAGCATTTCTACAGACGGAGGCCGAACAGAATCCAGAGATGAAGGCATATTTATTGACAAATACACAAAATATACCAGAAAGCAGAGTTAGGAGCGTCTGACTGGGTCGACTTCTCTCCTGCTCTTCAGTTACGCGGATTAAGACTCATAAATACATAGAAAACCGGGAACAAGGTGCGTTTAAGCCCGTTCGCTTATTATTTCTTTTTTTTTTTTAATAAGAGCAGAAAAACAAATTAGTACATAAAAACCACAGTCTGTAAAAAGAAGCCGTATGATAAACACGAGTAAACGGAGCACATGCTAAAAGAGAATAAATACGAAAATACAAAAACAAATATTAAAAAACAAAAACGTATATATCCGTATTGCTGTGAAGTTTCTTTGGGTTCCAGCTGCATGTTGCATAGCTTCGATAAAAGTCAAGCTTCGTCCAAACTGAGATGATTCCTTCTCTGATAAATCGCTCTAACGTTGCTTTCAAGTCAGCTTTTGTTTTTTTGTTTTTTTATTTAGAAAATCGCTCCAGAAAGACGTCATGTTGGGAAACGTGTCTAGAAACCCCCTGCGTGACTTTAAACTGTCGCCTTAAAGAGCCCATATTCTGCTTTTTTGGGGGCTTTTCCCTTTTCTTCCGATGTTATAGCTGCTTTTTGTGCAGGTTAAAGCTCCAAAGTCAGTGAAAAAACAAATTAACTTCCTCCTTTTTTTCCTGAAACGCTTCATTTTAAGTCCAAGCTTTTCCTACGTCACCTGTCGACATCATCGCGTATCTCATTTGCATAACACCAGCTAACAGCTAGTTTGGCTCCAAAACAAAAAATGAAAAATTTCCTTGCAGTCTGACATTTTCTTTTTTAGTAGAACTGCTCTGAAGGTCGTATTCAACCATGAAATCGTATTATTTTGCAGCATGCTACGGCAGGATTAGCCGATTTATAGCTAACAGAGGCTAACAATGCTAATGTGTAACATCCAATTTTGATGCACATCTACGTGAATGTCTGATGTTTAACGGCAGATTTACTGAGTTTAAGCTGATTTCATGATATTTCTGTTGCTTTTAAAGTGTAACGTATCATAAACTTACTGACTATTTAGATTGTAACGTACATGTTTTGTCACATTGTGAGCGTTTGACTATATTCAAAAGCTTCAAAATTTCAATAAAATACATAAAAAATTGTCTAATTTCTTGTGTCATTTCACTCAAACAGTAACACAAGTCATAATAATGATTTTAGCCCTTAAAATCAAATTTTATCTAAATTAATGTAATAATCACAGTTTACAACTTTAGCTAGCTAAGAATTTCTCTGTTTGTAAAAGTTTGTAAAGTTGTTCTGAAGCTCCACAAGTTGGTGTTTTAGCATTGCATTGTGTTTAATCTAAACTGAAGTTTTTCAAAAATCACCACAATATTTGTGTATTTTCAACAAAATGCAAAATTTCTCTTTTTTTGCGCCTTCAATACGACATTTGTATGTTCTGCTGATGAAGGAGGTGGTTTAAAATGCAGACATAAATCTGAAAATAACGTAACTGACGCTTCCTCGATTTCAAAAATCCAACTGACCAATCAGAGCAGAGCAGGCTTGCTTTGGGGAGGGGCTTCTTAAAGAGACAGTGACCAAAAATGGAGCGTTTCAAACTGCAGCAAAGAACAGTATTATTAGAAAAATAATGTTTTTTGTTTTTTTTCTTTTGTTTTGCACATTTAAGCTTGTAAACATTCTCTGATAGAACCCAAAAAATAAAACTAACAACCTGAACGAGTGCAGAAGACGGGCTCTTTAACGGGACAGCGCCGCTAGCTTAGCGGCTAAGTGCTTATTGTTGGCGGTGAAAACAAAAACAGTTCAATCTTTTGACTGTTGGTTTGGAAAGAAGAAGACTATCTTACAAATGTTAACTAACAAGAAATAAACACATTAATACATTCAGAGCTTTTTGTTGCTTCGACCTCACCTGAACCCTTCGACGGCTAACGTCGGCTAAAGGTGTTTTTTTTAGTTTTGGCATCATGTCGCGATTGTCACTTCTTGTTTCTATCAGCTCAACTTAAAACATCCAAACTTTTTGAGGTGGTGAAGCCAAACTGTTTCCAGTCAAAAAGGCACTTTTCTTTTTAAAACCGTCTCTCTGTAAAAAGCCAGATATGCGAACCGAAGCGCTGCACAGACTGTATATACAAATCCCATAATTCAGAGGCACTGATTTACAAAATTGCAGCAAGAAAGACATAAAAACAAACAAACAAACAAACAAAAACAAACACAGATGTTGGTCCTCTAAAAGCACACTTTTGTTGTCAGGGCAGGTTCGGTTGCTACATACTTAATTTACACGTCTTAAAAAGTCAGTTTATTCTACGTAAAGGCGGTAAATATGAAAACAAGGCACGCGTTGGACCCTGGTCGGAGATGCTGATTCCCGTCGCTGCTGCCGGCATGCTGAAGTCCGAGCATGTGGAGCAAAGTCTGTTTGGTGCTTCCCTTTGTTGGTGGAGGTCCTGGGAGGCGGCACTACGCATGGCTGTGGACGGAGATGCTCGACAGGTCGTTCCTGATGATCTCGTTGACTGCAAAGGAAGAAGAAAGAAAAGCAAATGGTCAGGATTTGTGGCGACGTCTTCAAAGATTTTTCTCTTCTC
>NW_007579179.1:4580-13661 GCF_000690725.1 Stegastes partitus
AAACCAAAACGATGAGCTAAAGGAGGCTAAAACTGCTCACTGCAGCGTTAAACTATTCATTAGCCGAGCTCCGCTGTTGCTTCCTCTGAGTTAATAGAATCCGTTTACGTCTCAGATCCCCGGACGCCTCTTATCAGGAGAGATGATGCAAACCTCCCGCCGTCTCCCAGGGATCCAGGTGCACTTGTTTATCTGTTTTTATCGGCCGTGCGATGAGCGGCAGACTGAGGCTAAACCGGGAAACGCAGCGATACGAGCGCGCTGATAACCCTGGAAACGCTTCGTTTTTCATTCAGAGATCCTCAGTCTGCTGCTCACGTCTTCAATCAGCCCTCAGAGGGACGGAAATGTGAGACTGGGAGGGAAACACCCAGAAACCCAGCCAGGGGGAGGAATTCCCTCCGACCGCCTGGAAACCTGAGATCCTCCTCCGCACAATGGAAGGAGAGGTTTTCTCCTTTGGCTTTAGAACCGTCTATTTTCATCGCGGGCGGCCCTTCCCGGCTGCAGAGCTTCCTATCGCAGAGATGACGACGAGCGAATCACGCGGGAGGCTGCCATGGTGAAAAACAACAACAGTGAAAGTGTGTCAGCGTCGCCGAGAAGAAGTAGAACAGAGGAGGAAACCGAAACGAAATTGTTGCTACGCTCATCGAGACGCTGATCGACTGCTATTAACGACGGAGGTCTCTGGAGGGGTTTGATATCTGAAACACACTGAAGCCATTATGTGATTATGAAGATGGACTCAAATCGCTTCCACTCAGAGAAAAACTTCAGATTTTTTGGAAAGTGCAACAATCACGCCAGTGTCTCCAGAACTTCACCGCTCCTCCTCTGTTATGTGTGTCTTACTGCAATATTAAAGGACTTATTTGAGGTTTTTCTGTTGGTTTCATCCCTTTAAGGCAACATTTGCTCACATTCCCACTCGCACAATGATATTTTTTGCACTTTTTGTCAAAGTTGTGCGACACCACAGGTCAGACCAAACGCTAATGTTTCATGATGAAGTGTTTTTTATTTCTCCGACAACTCGACAACAAGGTGCGATCAAAAAGTCCTGAGGCTGTTTTTTTTTGGGTGCGAGTCAGGAGGTTGTGTTACATCAACGACGTGTGTTTTCTACGTGTTTCACAGGTTTATGATTATTTAATGACGTGCAAACATGGAGGATGCTGACCAGAGGAGGGTCTGCAGCTCCCACCAACAGAAGAAACAACATCCAGGGTTTCAACTGTCTTCGTCAACTCGGGCTTTCCTGATTCACATTAAAGGAGGCGTTTAAAACATGAATCTTCTTGTGCAGCTGCTTTAGTCAACACATCGTTTCAATGGAGAAAAACGAAGAATGAAAAGCTGCTGCTGCCAATGATGAAGGCAGGAACGCTGGTAGAAAGCTGCTAAATCCATCCATCCATTATCTACACACCGCTTAGTCCTCACTAGGGTCATGGGGGGCTGGAGTCTATCCCAGCTGACTCAGGGTGAAGGCAGGTTCACCTGGACAGGTAACCAGTCTATCACAGGGCTACACTTAGAGACAGACAACCAAGCACACTCACATTCACACCTACGGACAATTTACAATCACCAATTAACCTCAGCATGTTTCTGGACTGTGGGAGGAAGCCGGAGAACCCGGAGAGAACCCACGCTGCACGGGGAGAACATGGAGACTCCACGCAGAAAGATCCCGGGTGTCCTCACTGGGACGCGAACCGGCGACCTTCTTGCTGTGAGGCAACAGTGCTAACCACTGCACCACCCTGCAGCCGCTGCTAAATGTGTGTTCCTATATTTATTTTACTGATCGATGCAGCTGATTATTTCTGACTAGCTGCACATTATTATTTTATTTTAGTGTATTATGTGTAACTCCACCTCTCATGTGGTTTTATAACTTCTCCTGCTGCAGCCGTTTTCCTGCACAGAGACGTGAACTCTTCGCTTCGATTTGACCGAGTTCGGCTGCAGGTTGATCAGCAGCGGCTCCGTCTTGGTGGAAAACAAGTTGTTTCCTCCAGTCAGACCTGCTCTCCTCCCTCCACGTGTGCTCTTCTTTGCTCTCATCTGTTTCATCCTGCTTTGACCTTCGGCGCATCTGGAGGTGGAACGAACACAACAGCCGAGCTCGGGCCTCCGGGGAAGTTATTACAGCGACTGCTCTGCTCCAACCTCCAGCCAGGAGGCCGGCCGTAAATCCAGGACGTCCACATCTCGTCGGCCAGCGATCGAAGTCGCCGCTGAAATTTCTTTTCGCCACATGTGCTGGACTAACGCGTAACAAAGACAGTGGGTTCGCTGTGGAGAGCAGCCGGCTCAGCTTCACCTCCGCAGCGTTTACTGTTTGCGCGCCCGTTGCCATGGCCCACTTTTCACCGCGCCGCCACATTTTAAGCGCAGGATCTAATTGAAAAAAAAAAAAAAGTCAATCTATCGATCTCTAAGTGTGTTTACGACGGCATCCTAAAAATAGGCCTCGACACCGCCGTGACATCTGTGTCACGCCGGTCGACATCGACTGGCTCCGGAGAGGCAGAGAGACGCTGCCACCACTGATAATAATATCTGTCCTCCTTAGTTCGTCTCCCAGCGGCTTTCGGTTCAACTTTGCCGAGAACTAAACATGTTTCCAGACTGACCTTAAAAAGAATAAAATAAAAAATGGGAGGAAGTTCAGGATACAAGCAGACAAAAAAAACAAATAAATGTAAAAGCTGCAGCCTGTAATCTGATTACACGCCCTCCACCACACCAGGCTTTACGATTTCACGTCGCCTGCAGGGACTCAGACCTCGTCGCTTCCCAAACTCGGAGACATGAAAGACTGAACATTTCCAGTTCCAGGAAACATCCATCTGCTGATCAGGGTCGTGTGATAGGACGCTATGAAAATGTTTTTTGTGGTGTTTTCAGACTAAACGTGACTCAGAGTGACAAGTTTAGGAAAAGCTGCTTGTTTTTGGTGATTAAAAGTCTCATTAATATGCAGTTAGTCCACATTCTGCACATTCACAGACGTTTAGTTGTATGTTTTGGTTTTACTAGAACATGTTTACCTGCTTTTAAATGTTATATTAGGAGACGATTGATCTCTTCTGATGTGATGAATCACAAATTATGTATTTATTACCCGATTTCATGTCGAGCTGCAGCCGTTAATTGATGAGTAATTATTGAATATTTGGAAAAATTGGCTGTTTCTGGACTCTTTCATAACCAGGCTCTGTCATCTTGGGCTTTGGAAAACACTGATTTTTTATTTTTTTTAACCATTTTTTCTTTCACCTTTGACCAAACAACTAAATGATTATTTGCTAAATTAAAATGAGTTGCACGTCTAGTTTGATGCTTTATAGAATAAAATTATTGATGAATGCATCACGGATGAATGTGTAAAAAAAAAAAAAGCTCTGATGAAAAGAGACAACCCCAAAAAATAACTCGATTGTTGTAGATTTTCAGGAAGCTTATTTTTTTGTTGTTTGCTTGAGATAATCTCAAAGTGAAGCTGAGTGGATTTAAATCAGCAGAACTGACAAAAACAGAGACAACTTCAGATGATTGATGTTGTCTCAGGTAGACGATGGACCGGTTGGTTTTCTGAAGGTCTGTGAAGATGGAGTTATCTGTTTTTGCAAATGAACTCTTCACGAGTTCTTCAACAGCGTCATTGGGCTGATTGGAGTCGAAGGTGCGGTTTGAAGTAATCCAGGAACCGTTTCCTCTCCCAGGGAGGCGGACGGCAGCTGCAGCTGAGCGATACAGCGCCGCGGTCCAGGCAGGAAGCCCCGGGCGGCCCAGGAACTCCCAGACAATCAGCAGGACGCCGCTGCTGGCCTCATCAGCGCGACTTCACAATGCCGCGGAGGAACCGAGCCGCGGCCTCCTCCGACCCGTCCGGGGGGAAGACGTCGGGGGGCAGAAGGCAGCAGGGCCTCCCCTCCTCCTCCTCCTCCTCGCCTCCAGGCCGCGAGCCACGAGATGTTCCTGGATCCCGTTCTGAGACTCCTGCTGCTGCTCGGTCCCACGGAGAAGGCCTCAAGTTCACCGCAGACGCTGCCAACTTCCCCAAACCAGGTATTATTTATAAAGGCTGAACAATGGCTCGCTGGAAACTCAGAACCTGAGACGGCTTCAGCAGAACGCCTGAACGCCTGAACGACGATGATGACGATGATGATGATGATGATGATGATGCTCTTTAGCACACAGAGGAACCGGAGAAACAGAAACCAGCAACTGGTTCTGCAACACAGCTATGAGGCTTATTCCTTATTTATCAATAACCAGGAATATTTAAGATGCTATCTGTGAATTTTTTATTTACATTTTTATATAACTAACTTTCTGAGAAAACTTTTTTTTTGTTTGTTTCTTTAAAATCATCCATCGACCCATTTTCAGGTTTTTTTCTCCACATGTTGAACTTTACATCTCTTTGAACGACAACATCTCAGCAGCTGTTAAAGATAAAAATCTGAATTTTTCTCTGTTATTTCTCATCATGTCTTTGAATCAGAATCTGTCATATCGGACAAGTAGATCAAATATTCTTTGATTACGGGTGAACTGAAATTAAGCCGTCATTTAAGGCCCCTTTCAGGTTATTTCATCTCAGATCTTTAGGTTTGCATCTGGTTTGCTTCAAACTTTCTTTTTTATCGTAAACCACAGATATTAAAAACAATATCAGTGAACTTTCAGTCTCATATATAAAATATTTTCTCAGAGAGAAACCGCCTGTCGACCAACTTTCTGCAGGTTTTTTCTCACATTGAAATTTGCGTCTATTTGAACAACAACATCTCAGCAACTATTAAAGATAAAAACCTGAACTTTTCTCTGTTATTTCTCATCACGTCGCTGATTCAGAATCTGTCATGTTAAACTTTACAGCTCTGCTCTACTTGGATCAGACTACTGAGCAATATTTATGTTTTGTGCTACGACTTGTCAAACCTGCTCAGTCTGTTATGAAAATTCAATGAAAGCACCCTTTTCACCCCATTTTCATGACCACGTATTTCTTATTTAAAGTATTCTACTTGTTTAGTTTTGTGTTATTGTGACCTGCAGCTAAATATAGTTCACGTAACATCACTAGCTGACTTCTTCACCATCAGTTTTTTTGGTCATTTGTGCCCAAAGATGAGACTTTCCATGACGGCTTCAATTTTTTCAACTCCACCATAATCAGAGACTCTTTGACCTACTTGTTCAATATTGCAGATTCTGAATCACTGACATGATGAGAAATAACAGAGAAACTTTCAGGTTTTTACCGTCAATAGTTCCTGAGATATTGTTGTTCAGACAGACGCAAATTTCAATGCGCGAACGAAAAACCCCAAATCTGCTGAAATGGGGTTGATGGGCAGTTTAAAAAATATATATACATATCTTGGAAAGTATTTGATATACTGAGCGAAAATTTCACAAATATCTTTATAAATATCTGTATTTTATCAGGCAAATCTAGCATAGTTGAGTCGAAACTGTTCTGAAAACTTGAGAGACAAAATGACTCTTAAACTTTGTTAAATCGACCATTTTTGTCGTCAACATTTGGTCCGAATGTTGTTAATAATAACTTTGTCTGTCTCACTTTAATCCAGACTCAAGTATCTCAACAACTACTCAACAGATAACCAGTAAATAACGCAGAACCATTCGTGCTCCTCAGAGGATGAACTCTACTGATCCCGATTCTAGTGTCTCCAGACAGTCGTGGTTTTTAGTGAAATCTGTCCACGACGATCGGCGTCATCGTAAAGACATTCGGTGCACACACACAGAGTTTGTCTTCCCGTGAGGCTGAACTGTAAGAATGTGCAGATTCCTGGTTATTCTCTCCTGCAGATGTGCTCACGGACAGCTGTGGACTTTTTTTTTCTTAAATTCTCTTCTGCACCAGCGGTCTCCGTAGTCACACAAATTTTGGACGTCTGCGGAGGAATCTGCAGATGATGGAATTTACATCACGCAGACCCGAAGAGACGTCGAAGGTAAAACGCTGGAGAAAGCAGCCAGAATATGAAAATACAGCCGCTCTCTTTGTCTCGCAACCAGACGAGGAAACGGGGGGGATGTGCTCGTGATTTAAACTCGCAGAAACAGTGAAGCCAGAATTCATGTTTTGGCGTCTGACGAGACTCAAACTGTTTCAAGCTTGATTTATCCTCGTGCACTGGATCTCCTGTACGTTGCAGACACGAAGGAGCGGACGTCCAAGAAACTCAACGACATGCTTTGGAACAACTGGTTCGCCTGGAAGTGAGCTGATTTTATCGTGTGAAATAAAAATGTAACATGCAAAAAGGCTTTAGCGCCGTCCGGGATGCTCCTAATGCAAACACAAGAGTTGTTTCCATTTTCTTGTAGCTCTAGCACGTCATGTACGGACTCAACTGGGACTAAGTGGGGCAGATAAATCCATCAGCGGTCAAAGACGGCGGGTTCTAATTGGCTGAAAGAGCCTGAGAGGGAAACACTGGAAACAGAAGTGAGACTAACTCAGATGTTTTGTTAATAAATGACAGTTCTCTGAGGTTTAACCACCAACAGGCTGTTTTCTGCTGCAGGTCCTTTTTAAAGAAACCTCTTTGCTTGTTCCGATGGCAAGAACCGCCCGTGAAGAACCTCGTCAGTGGGAGAAAAAAAGTGCCCTTTCTGGGTTATGCAATTCCGAGTGGGCCTAACACACTGCTTTGTGGAGCTGATTGGTTCAACAAGCACCTGATGTCCTCGTCGCCATCTTCACCACCGTTCAGGCTAACACAACAACAAACCCTTCTATTGCTAAGAGAACCACGACGATTTATTTCGGTGCACTTGGAGTCGAAGCTGTTGGATTCTGCACCGTGACGGAGCCAGAAAGGTCAAACCAGACGAAAAAAGGAAGTTGTTCCCGTGAACATTTGCGCCGCCTCCGAGTTCCTGCAGTGAAGAGGTTGTTTGAGAAGCTGAACCGGTGCACAAGTATAAATGCTAATAACGATATAGATCACTTAAATCAAGCTTTAAGTCATTCAGCCACCACGTCCTCCTCCTTCTAACGACTTCATTGTTCTTCATATGAGTTTATCTCAAATTATCTGAGTAAAAAGCATGAAATGGGACCCAAAAGTCTACTTTAATGTTGAATTTTACCCAAAAAATCCTGCCTACTCCAGCTTTAAAGTTTTATCGCGTCTCTTTTCAGCAAAATAATTAAAATCTTACATGTACACAGTGGGGTTTTTTCAGTCTTACAGCTAAAAATCCTGCAAAGAAGGTTTATTTCATCACAACTGTATAAACAATGGTATTAATGCTTTATAAATGGGCTCCGAGAACGAATGAGCTGCTCTTGTTCCTGCCCCTTCAGGAAGAAAACTCTCTCTTCATCTATGATTCACAGCTTATTATTAAAGCGTTGCATAGCATGAACTCATTCATATCATAGCTTTTATTTTGCACGTCCAGGTTTTCAACAACCACAAAACACGATTAGAATTTCACCACATGGGACCTTTAACGTTTCATCTTGCGTCACTGCAAAGTTTATTCGTCCAATGGTTAAATCCTAAACACCCGCAGAACTTATAGCCTTCCCCGAAGCCTCAGCTGCATTTTGTGTTTAGTGTGAATTAATTAAAAGTCTCCATACATTTAAACGAGGCGGATTGCAGCAGTAAAGCTCAAGCAAAGTCCTTTCTACAAACTGAGGTTGTTTTTATGGCAGGACCGCTGCATTGCATCAACAAACTGGTGTTTTCGTCCTCTTCAATGCATCAATAATTGACAAGTAATGCAAAGCAGATGTGGACGTTAAATTCATAAAAGGCCGATAACTGCTTCCAACTATAAATACATCAATATGCGCAAAAAGTTGCATTTCGCCGCATGAAATCAGTCGGACTCAACAGTCAACAGACTCACAAATACTTTTCCTATGAGCGCCCGAAGTGTCTGCTCATCAATTATAACGTTCTGACATCTAACAAGGCCACAACACGCCATAAAAAAGCATTTCATAATGGTTTTGGCTCCGATTCGGGCTCAGAATGCACATGTTCTGCTCGTGTTACCTCACCGCTGACAAAAGTCCTGGACGCACTACTGTGCAGTAAAACGTATGGCTTTGGCTGCTTCCTCCAGACTCGCGTCGAGCCAAAGGGAAGCATGCAAAGCCCTCAGTCAGCAGGTTTTATGGCAGCGCGGCCGGCCTCCGAGCGGCGAGCTCCCTGCAGCCGGGGCCAGAAAACACGATTCAGACTTTCCATGAGCCGACATGTTTGCAACGGTGTGAAGAAATGTGCAGCGGTGGTGGTGCTGGTGGTGGTGCTGGTGGTGGTGGTGGTGGGGGGCAACCTGACGAACATTAGAGCGAATAAAGACAGAAACGGCACGACTCGAGCGACGGGAGATGAAAACCACCTGCGCCACTTTGGTTTACTGCCGTTGTTTAACAGGATAAGTGGTCAAATTGCCGTGAAATCAAATTAAACGGCGCGACATTAAAGAAGCGAGATTAAAGCTGGGAGTAAGGATCGTTATGCGCCGAAAACGATCCGCAAACATCGTACGTTCAGTCAGATTGCAGTGACAGTCAGGAGGCCCACATGTAGTCAGTCTGGGTTTTAATGAGCAGGAGTTACAGTAATCTGAACACCTGAGAGTCGCAGCAGACTGCCAGAAGTTTTAATGGAGTGAGAAGCTGCTTTATATTTAGAACGTTTCGTAAAATTTCCTTCGCTTTGCCAGAGAAAACAAGTGTAACCGGCTCCTCAGGTATTTCCATCACGGCTGCAGCGGCATGTTTGATTTTACTTAATGCACCTGGTTTGAACCTGAAGGGACCAAAGAAGTGGTGGAACGATTTAGAAAACGGTTGTTAATGACATCTTTAGCGCTGGCTACTCAAATATAACCAATAAGAACACTGTAAAATGGTTTTAACTGGAATTTTTGAAACAATTTACTGTAATTTTTACATATTTAAATATATTTTAAGTCAACATCTGTTACTTGAACTCCATCATTTAGCTTTTAAAAGCAATATCTAAGTTAGTATTTCAATGGTTAGTAATTAAA
>NW_007579179.1:14444-31994 GCF_000690725.1 Stegastes partitus
AGACTCTGTGCAGGAAGCAGCATCATGGGAATGGCCTGCGTTTCACTCGCCACCATCAGGAAGTTGAACCAGACGGTTCGGCAGCAGCTCTGGTGTCGGATCAAAGTCTGCTGATAGCTGCTGGTTGCTGCTCCTTCATCTGCTGAACTCCAGCACTGACCTACTCACAGCCAGACACTCTGGGTTTTCTCTCTAACCCCGAGGACGATCATTTATCCAATTTATTTCAAATCACGGCGGCGCAGCGCTGCGGAGGCCCGGAGCGGTGAGATCATGTAGTTTGCGCTGCTCCCTCTGAGATAAATAAAGGGCGTCACTTTTATTTTCTCAGCGAGCTTCGAGCAGCCTCCTCTCACTCCGGGTTTAAAGTCAGATATATCAAATGCCAGACCACCAGAAGTTAGACAACAAAGGAACTTTTCACAGCCTCTAGTTAAGCGAGGCAGGAGTTACAGCAGTGATAAACCTTTTGGCAGCGCGAGCCTCCCCTTCAGCAGCAACACTGCAGACAAACATAAACACCAAATCAAGACTTTAAACATTTCTGCTGTGAAGTCTGAACCAATAAAACAGACGTGACGTGTGATTTTGAAGTAAATCATGCACTATAAATGCATAATGTAGGATTCTGGTGTTCTTGGGTGTGAGATTTGTTCTTTGAATTCAGTTTTATATGTTTTTGAGTTTGTGGTGGATCGAAAAGTTTCAAGACTGTCCTTTGTGAATGTACACCAACTCAATAGTAGGGATGTCCTGATCTTGATGCTGATGTCGGGACTGAAGCAGATAAAGACACTAGTATTAACCTAAACTGAAGGGTGTTGTGAACTTATAAAACATTCTCAGCTAATGCAACATTACCAAATAGGAGGTAATTAATCTGTATTTCAAATTGAGTCCACTGGACGTTCATCCTGTGCTGATTTTGATATTTTAAGCCATAAACATGTGACGCAGTCTGTCAAGGCTGTTGAATTCAGGAATACAGATTTAACACATATACTCTTGCTGGAAGTCATTAAACACCACATAAGTCTTTGTCATGATGCCCCGTTACTAGCTAAACCCCATCAATGCTCTGTGCTGGTAAACATGGAACTGCCTCCTTTGGTCTCTACAGTAAGAGGCTCCACCTGGTGGTGCAACCAGATACTACAGCTGAGGTACAACACTTAAAGTGTCAAGAAAAATGGTGTCGGATTGGGATTTGATATGAAAGTTTAAATGGTGTGCCAAAAAACTGCAGTAATGCTAATGGAAGATGGTCCTGCATTGAAAAAAAAATGCTCGATACAACCAAAAATATGATTTTTACACTTCAACTTTGCACTTATTATACAAGGAATAGACAGAATTGTGTAAAATAGCAAATAGCACTTGTATGTAGGCCAGGTTGGTCCTTTCCTTCTGTTTTGAGTCTTTATGCTGAACTAAGCAAAGCATCTTCTTGTACGTAGTCGCACACAGTCTGACCGTTCTCTACACCACCGTGTTAGCAATGTAAACTGCACCCCATTATCGTTCTGCTGTCGAGGAAAAGGAAAAAAAAATGCATGGCTTGTTTGCATTTCTTTAAATCAACCACAATCGACTCGGGTGGTGCTAAGCCCAGGATGCAGCAACGGTGCCCCATCAAAACAGCGATGGGGGAACTGCTCTGGTGGAACATTCGCATGCAGAGAGGCGAGCTCTAGAAGATGAGCAGGGCTGCCTTATAATCTTTATCAACACTTTGTGGCGTGTAGGTTGCTGTTCATAGGTTGTTTCCTGTAGTGAAGTGGATTTTAACAAACGGTAGAACACACTGAAATGTGAAGAGAAGTTGAAAGACTGAATACCCAAAGTCAACATCAGATGAGTCAGACTAGGTTGCCAGTGGTGGAAGAAGCTTTGTTGATTTTTTTACTCAAAAGTACCAATAAAAAAAAACCTCTATCAGAAGTAAAAGTCCTGGTTTGATCCCTTTGACTGATGTGTTATTATAATATTAACAGTGAAGCATCGGTGCAGGTTGCTGATGGAGGTTTGAACTACTTTTTATCCAGTTTTGTATTCAGGGACCAAATCTGTTATCAGTTTTTTTTCCTAATCTTTAATTTTTTGCTAAGATATTGGACCATTTGAAGATTTAATGAAATGAAACCGTGTGAGAAGTTTGGAGGGTGAAACAAATCCCTGTTTGGTGGATCTGTTAACAACTCACAACATCTGAAAAGTGATGTTTTTGTAAGAAGCCAAAAAACACTGGAAAGCCCATCAAATTGT
Source organism: Stegastes partitus (assembly GCF_000690725.1). Lineage (NCBI taxonomy): Eukaryota > Metazoa > Chordata > Actinopteri > Pomacentridae > Stegastes > Stegastes partitus. The sequence goes on from NW_007579179.1 coordinate 16,710, forward strand.
CAAAGACTGTGTAAAAACTTTAAAACGCTGTCCAATAAATGCAATGGAATATAAAATGGAAATACTTAAGTACAAGAATCTCAAGTACCAAAAGGAGACGAGATCTTCTGAGTCTCAGCAAGCAAAGAAACTTCTAGAAAAGGTTGAACTGTTCCTTTAATTTTCAAACTAGTGAGAAGATTTAAGCCAACAAAAATTAATCCAATCTGATCTCTGAAGGCCAAATATCTCAGCTCCTGGCAGAGTGATTAGTGAGTCATATGATACTCATCAGAACCACTATCAGCACCTGCAGATGGATTCTGGGAGGCTAATAAGAACCTCATTGTTTCATTAATTAGGGGGCTGGACGGCTGCTTCGCTCACTCATTCTTTCCAAACCAGCATTTTGTGCAACAAGAAAAGCCTCCTCACCGTCATCCAGGTACATCTGGTCCAGCTCCTGCGGCTCCTGTTTGATGCTGACGGCGAGCGTCGGCGGCGAGGACCGACCCCTCTCCGCCGCCTTGGGGTGCTGCTGGGCCCCGGGGCTGGAGCTGCCGGGCTGGGCCGGGGTCAGGCAGTGGGTCGGGGAGAAGGGGGCGTCGGTCGGGGTGGACGGCTGCGAGGTCGGGGAGGACGAGGAGCTGCTGGGCGGGTACAGGCCCGGCGGCTGGTAGCGCCCCGGGGCCTCCTGGATGATGGAGACGTGGGGGGCGGGCGACTGGGGGAGCACCGGGCCCGAGGGGAGGCACTTGGAGAAGGGCGGCGGCGAGAGGTCGTGCAGCTTGGGGCTGGCGCTCGGACTGGAGGACGGTTTGGCCGGCAGTCGCTGCTGGCCGACGGAGAACGGGCCGACGCACGCCCGCAGCTCGGAGGGCATCATGGGGGTCACGACCGGCGGCGGGTAGAAGGGCTTGGGGTGCAGCGCCAGGCCGGAGCCGGTGCACACCAGAGGGGCGTCGTAGTCGTCGTGAGGCTCCGTCTTTATTGTCGGAACTGAGCGGAAAAGGAGGGAAAATGAGTAAACACATATTCCTGCAAGTGTGAGTGGGTTTGTGGCTAGGATACCCGCCGCCAAACAAACACTCGCATCAATGAGTCTCTGTTTCAGGCCGGAGCTCCCCCACCCTGCTGAAAATATTCACAAAAGCAAAGCAGAAAAAAAGAAAGAAGAAAAAAAAGGAGGGATGACTCATCAACACGAGAAAAATCTGGCCGCTTCTATAATAAAAGGCCTGTTTTCTTTGGGTCCCGCTGAACGTGTCATGTGAAATATGTTGCAGCGGCTGCAGCTTCGGGCTCAGCAGGGTTCAGCAATTTCAAATAAATTACTGCTGCTCGCTGAGACTTCTTTAGGTTGTTTGAGGACCACATAAGCGAGGACCAACGCTGAGTTCAAACGAGGCGGGACTTGTTCTCGGTCGCTTAGATTCTGGCCGACCGTCCGGATTCCGCGGCGAAACATGTTGGACATCGAGTTTTAAATCCATCAATCGGCTGCACGACATCAATCTTATATAACAAGCGCTCGGGCCCAGTTACAAGCAGACGACCTTCATCGCTGCGCTGGGTCTCGTTTTCTTGGTTAAAACATGAAGCATGTGCTTGAAACCGAAGCGAATTAGTCATACTTCAGTCTCCAAATGTTCTCTACTGATGCAAACTGTATCTGCACCGTTTCTTCTTTTTGTTTGTTTCATCAGCCTGTCTCTTTAAAAAAAAAAAAAAGAAGATATTTTTGGGTGTCCCCGCCTAAATAAAACAGCTAATTAGACTAGAAGGAGTGAAACTAGGACGCGTCAGGCCTCGATGAAGCCTCCGCTGTCAACAACTGTAAAAAAGAGGAACTGCGACGAGATGGTTGCGCCGACCGCAGGACCGAAATAGAAAGCGCGCCACTATTTCGGGCCCGTTTGGAGGAAGTGTGTCTGTCTGCCCGTGGAGGATACGAAGATGCAGAAACCCAGCGAGGAGAAGTGCAAATGTTTGAGCTCGTCGGGTTTCCGGAGCGTGAAACCGTTTGTCCCAAAAATAAATCTGTTGTGTTTCTGTCAGATGTTGAAACAACAGAAAGGTTAGCAGCAAAAAAAAGGTGTTTGTCTTTTACATGACAAAAGGAGGAAGTGAATGTGTTTATACTCGTTATGATGTGAAGGTTTAATCATCACCTCCACCTGTTTTCACTCAGTCTGTTCAGTGATTTAACCCCAAGCAGTTTACGTGGTTTGTTGTTCGCATTTTTACTCACTGTGAGCTCAAAAACATAAAAAAAGTCCACACAAACACGACTAGATGTAGACAAAACTCAGAAAAGTAGTTTTTTGTACAATATGAGACAGTCTTGATCCCAATTTTAACCAATTTTGGGGGAAACAAGAAGATATTTTACTACTTCCAGGTTTATTTTGTGTTCATGCTCCTCTCTGCTCTGCCTGCAGTTCAGTCGAACAGTCGCTGAATTTTCGTCACATGACTTTTGATTGCAGTTGAGTCACTAATGACGTCTCGGTTACACTTGAGCTGCACAGAATTTTTTGTTTTTTACAGAATCAGGTGAACGATTTATTTTTGGCAAATTTTTTAAAAAAGTTGCAAACACAATAATTATTTCTGGTTTTACGGTTTCTTTGATGAATGAGGCATGAAGTTTAAAGAGGTTTGGGTCAAACGTCATCATTTTAAGCTGGAATTGTGGTAATTTTTCATACAGAGCTGCACGTCAGAAGAAAAGTAGTCAATAGTTCTTTCTAGTTTTACCATTTCTGGCTGATAAATAATCAAATGTTGGCAAATATTTAAACGATGCAGGTAGAATGAAGGGATTTTGATGGAATAACACAATTTTTAACTTTCCAAAGGAACCTCACGTCACAGACAACTCCTTCAAAGACCATCGGAAAGTTACAAATCTGAATATTTTTCTTCTTTACTGTGATAAATTGTGTCATTTTGGCTGTTTTTTAAAAAAAAAACGAAACTTGGATAAACTTCCGTTTTAAGTTTAGATTTGGTTAATTATCTGGATGGAACTGCGCTTCACAGATGAGCAGTTCAAGGATCGCTGGAAAACCCCGTAAATATTTGTTATTCGTTTATGCAGTTTCTTTCTTTGATAAGCCGAGTACTTTGGGTGACTATTTATTATATTAAATAATTTTTTGGATTGAACTGAACGCACACAGATGAGCAGTTCAAGGACCATCAGAAAGTAGTTTTGGGGAGTTTTTTGTTTTGTTTTTTTAATGAGACAAGCAGAATAAAGTGTTTTTTTAAAAAAAGAAATATCATAATTCAAAATTCAGATTTGGTTAATTATCCTGATGGAACAGAACGTCACAGAAGAGTAGTTCAAGGACAGTTGGAAAGTTAAAAATTAAATAAATATTCTTGTTTATGCAATTTCTTTCTATGATTAACAGTAATTTCAGCAAATTGGACAAGCAGAATAAAATGTTTTTTAAAAGAAATATCATTATTTAAAAGTTAGATTTGGTTAATTTTCCTGGTGGAACAGCACATCACAGATGAGTAGTTCAAGGACCCTCGGAAAGTTAAAAATCCAGTGATTTTTCTTGCTTTAACACTTTCTTTCTCTTACAGTGTAATTTTAGTGATTTTTTTCTTTTTACGCCCTTTCAAACCCGTCAGCAGGTTTCGGGGTCCAGAGGGTTAAACTTCCTCTTTTTATTGGAGGCTCTCGGGTCGTATTGTCGAGCCTGCAGACTGTCACCCTTCAGGAGACACCGACCACACTCCCTCCCCTTCGCTCTGCACTCTGAGGACAATGCTCCACTTTCACGGCGGGGCACTCCGTCGCCCACGTACTGGGCCGGGCCGCTGCAGCTGAATCGCAGCTTTGAACCACCCACTGGATTTTCGCTCCAGGCCTGGAGTGCAATTAGCAGCGGTTTTTTTACATTTCAGTTGGTGGGTCAGTGTTTATATTTAGCTTGGCAGTGGGTCCTCTATTCAAACAACATGCTTTTCCCATGCCCCTTTCCCCACCCGGGTGCGTCCAGTCGCTGCAGCGCTCAGGTACGGAAAAGAACACATTTTATGGATTTTCTTTTTTTACAATGGAGGAATAATAGCGTTGCTTTGTTCCTCCCTTGCAAACCACCAGACAAGGGGGAATACAAACTGTTTGTTCTGGTCGTCAGATGTAAAACGCTGGCGAAAATGTTTCTAATTAGTCTGGGATATGAAAGGCAGAGTGCAGACTGAGAGCAGGGAGGCGATGGAGGGTGGAGGTTAATGGACGGAGAGTTTTTTGTATTTTGCGGCAGAATTGGTTTGACTGCTTGTCTATGAAACTCGCTGGGGACAGTTTTCGGGTTTACCGAATGTCAGACCGACACCAAACTCTAATGAAAGCGGTTGTTTGTTGGTTATTAACATGACAACAGGATTATTTATGATGCACAACGCTGAGGTTCACACCAGTACGTTCTCGGTTTTACTTGTACGCCAAACGTCCACACGACTTCAGAGTTCTGGGACTCCCTAAACGGAGACTTTAGGAAACACTGCTAACCCTGTTTTAGACTGGAAGGTCAGAAACGGAGACTTTTAGAAAGAGTCTGTTTACTTCCAGACTGATCCTCATTTGTTCCTCGATTTCTTCAAACTGTTTTCTGCAGAGTAACAAAGACATCAGCCTTAATTCGAGGCTGTATATTAAATTTCATTTACCGAGTTGTGCAAGTCAGGAAATCTCTAACTTTTAGCCAACGCTGCTCCTCCTCTGTAATATTCTCTAGAACTAAACAACCAAACCCTAGAGTCATGTTTATTCTGGCACCCACATGCCCACTATTTGTTCATGAGTTTTTTAGGCACAGAGCTCATTTCTGACGCTGTGCTGAAAGTCTGGACGTTGATCGTTTTTACTTCAAAACCGTCAGAAATTTTTGACAGATGAAGAACAAACAACAGCTGTTGTATCCACGCCTCAGCCACTGAAGCCTGTAACTCCTTCAGAGGAGTCATAGGTGTCTTAGTGGCCTCCCTCACTAGTCTCCTTCTTGTATCTCCTTCAAAAGGGTCATAGGAGTCTTGGTGGCCTCCTTCACTAGTCTCCTTCTAGTATCTCCTTCAGAGGAGTCACAGGTGTCTTGGTGGCCATGCAAGAAGGAGACAAGTGAAGGAGGCCACCAAGACTCCTATGACTCCTCTGAAGGAGTTACTAGAAGGAGACTAGTGAAGGAGGCCACCAAGACTCCTATGACTCCTCTGAAGGAGTTACTAGAAGGAGACTAGTGAAGGACGCCACTAACACACGTATGACTGCTCTGAAGGAGGTACAGGCTTCACCAGACAGCTCTTGTTTCCTATAGTTTAGCCTCTTAATACACAAATGGTGACTAAGACTTGCTTTTTTAAAATGTTTTTGCGTCCTTCTTCCCTTTTATTTCTCGTATTCATTTTATTCTACTTGACTAATTGCATTTTTTTTTTCAATTTTGATTTTCTAGCATCATTTTTTAATCATTCCGTCCTTCATATTTCAGCTGTTGTTCACTTGACATTCATGACAGTGAAGCACGTTGACTTGAATTGAAATAAATTCAATTCAACTAAACTGAAACTGAACAGAACTGAATTGAATTAAATCAACTCCCCGTTGAGTCGAGCCCTCAGTGAGTTAACATATAGCAGGAGAGGTTTACCGCTGGCAGGGACGTAGGTGAAGCGCTGGTACTGGCTTCTTTTCCTTTTGCCGTTGCAGACGTAGAAGTTGACGTGGACGGGAGTGGAGAGCCTTTGGTTCCGGTAGGGAGGGACTTCCACCAGGAGCGAGTTCTGCAACGTGGACAAAAACAAAACACCCTGGATGTGTTTCTGTTCTCTGATAATTCACCAGAGAAACTTTAACAATGTGCATTCTGGGTAAACGTTCCAGGCTCGTATCAGCCTGCGTGATGTGGAGCCACTTCTTTGTACTTCAAGGGCCTGAAACTCTGAAATATTCAGAGTACGAAGGTAAAACTTTGCATGGCTTCATTAAATACATAAAGAGATCAGATGGGAGGAACTTCTCCTCCTTCCTGGTCAGTTTTGGGATATTTTCCTTGCATGTCTTGTTTTAGACTAACGGAAAGACAACTTCCACATTTAGGGGTTTATTTTTGCCAAACCTTTCTCTGACTTTTATGCAAATTAGTGCACATTTAATAAGATAATACGTCGCTTGCATGACCGAACAGAACATTTCAGAAAACGAGTAACCGTCTTAATGTAAGTAGTCGACTCGGGAAGTTTCATTCATTCATCTTCCACTTAATGAATCAGATGAACCACGACAGTTAAAGGAGGCAGAGTTGTGTTTGCAAACAGTCAATCCACAACAAATCCTGTGATTTCATTGGTTTATTTTGTTTTTGCTGTTGGTTTGTTGCAGTTGTTGTTTGCCCTTCAGTTGGCAGTGATCCCTGAATCCATTGTGTCGAGGTTCTGTCTTCATTCAGCAGCTCAACGACATCCAGATTGTACTTTCCATAAAACTCAAAACCCGCAGTAACAGATAAAAATCTAAAAAAATCTGGTTGTTATCCTGAAGGAAGGAGCCACAGAGAGACCGTGAAGCGAGGTTACAGAGGAGCCCGGTTGTTTGCACAATGAATAGCTCAGCTGACATGAATAAACGCAGCTCCAGATAGTTTATTTCCCTCAGCAGAGCGACCTGCTGGGAGCGAAGGCCGGCGCCGGCCGCCATGTTCTGGGTTCAGCCCGTGGACACGTCGGCTCCAGGTGTGTGCTTCTGCACATGTGTGGATCAGAGGAGGCGCTGCTCGGTAGCGAAGGAGGAAGTCATCCGTCTGCAGAACCGAGCTTCGGAGGGCGTCCGGCCTCGACGAGCTCAGGTAGGAGCTGATCCATTAAATCAGGAGAGACGAGTGGAGCCAGACGAGGCTTTTCAGTCACACGGTTAGCTGATAAAAACGCTAACGTCAGGAATATCTCACTCAAGCTTGTCTTTAAACACGCAAAAGAAGTCGTTTGCTCAGTTGTGTTGGTTTTACGTGCACGTTGCACAAAGTAAAGTCATGTGAATCCGCTGTGGACTGAACGGATCTTTGATTTGAGTAAAACACCGACATGACGCTCCTGTACAGCTACACAGCAACCTCATTCACCACTCTGAAGGAAACACATCTTCTCTGGTAAAACTAGGAAAGGTGGAAACATGGGAACATGAGTCAGCGATAATCAGAGATACCGTAAAGTCCAGACTATTGAGGCACCTGAATATCAGCCACACCCACTAACTTTAAAAAGAAAACCAGGTGTGTACTTATACAGGCTGCTCTGGTCTCTGAGCTGCAGGTGTCCACGTTGGAACATGAGATATTTACACAGAAAGATGTTTTAAACTTTTAACTAAATACATAGCGGTAACATACACAAATATGTAGCTGCTTTTTTCTGAACAGTTCCTGTAACACGGCTGGTTAAGAAAATAAAACTCCAGCAGCTACCAGGAAAAGTCATTGATCGCTATCTTCATCTTCCTCCTGCACTAAAACCACTAAAGTCGTCTTCTTCAGTGTCTTCAGGAGCTGAACAGCCTCAGAATCACTTCGTCACTTCCTCAGACTCTCTGTCGCTCTCAGCGTCACTTTGGTCTCGAGGTGAATTCGTAAAAATCCATAAATTAGCCGCATCGTTGTTTAAGCTGCAGAGTTCAAAGTGTGTTAAAAAAGTAGCGGCTTGTAGTCCAGACATTACGGTAATTGTTCTTTAATTTAGTGTTAGTAGGTTGTCTGGATTTATGAAAATATCACGAAATCATCAGAATATGTCAGTTTGTGTTACGAATCTACAACACTTTTGAAGCTTCTCCTTCATTGACGGGGTTACGACGGCAACACGTCTCATCTGATACGATCGGTTGGTGGAACGACGATGAAGCAACAAGCAAATAGCATCGAAATATGGCTGCACAGCGTTGTTTTAAAAAAAAAGTGACGCTGTGATATTTCAACTTACTGCAAAATAAAATAAAATACAGGAAGTGTTGGAAAATGAAGGCGTGCATCTGCAAAAAAAACCCAACAAACAATAAAGAGGACCAAAGCGCTGCTGCTTTGGATGGTATTCAGACCTGTCTTTGCACTATTTAAATGATTTAAATGGTCGTGTTGTTTCAAGTGACCTGGTTTTGTTCAACATCATCCTTTTTGCAGCTGAAACTCTTCCACTCTTGTGTTTCTCTATGAAACCAAATCTGACTTTTTACTGTTTCTCTCCTGTTTTTTCACTCACTTTTCTGTGCACATGTGGAGTTTGCATGTCGATAAACGGTGTGTCTTTTAAATAAAGTTAAAAAAAACTTTAAAGAAGCCTTAAATCTGAGTAAATGTTTATATCAGGCTTCTCTTGCAGGTTAGTTCTGGAAAATGAGAACCGTTTTCTATGTTGTAGTCGAGCACGTCGCAGTGTCGATGCTGCCCTGATGTGAAGCGTGTTCGTGATACACGACGAACAAATTTAATGAAGCAGAAAACATATTTCCATTAAAACCTACTTGAGAAGTTGTACAGGGATGTCATTCTGACTGCATCTCGTTCTCCCAGCAGAAGTGATTTCTGAAAACTGTGACGAATCGAGCACAAACGAGCAATCTGTGTGTAATTCTAAGTAATTCCCAAACTTAAAATCGAATCCCTCGCCTCCACAATCTGCGCTCTTTCTGGGGAGCTGTGCAGGTGAGGTATCGTCCGTTAGTGGTTAATCTGAGCGTCGGTGTTTAAAGTGGGACCGATCCAGCAGACAGTGTTTTATTGTTGGATCGAGGAAGGAGCTTCTTTGTGCGCTCCAGCAGACAGATGTGTCCCAGCAGCCACTGCATGGATGTGTGTTTTAGAAACAGAGTGTTTCAGTGTTGTCTGCAGTGGGAAACCCTGGGAGCAGGTGCAGAGCTTCACATACAGACTAATCCCTCGACTGTCTCCCAGACTGGGTCTCTCAGCTGTTGCAGAACACGACGGGACATTCTGCCAAGTTCAGGCTCCCACAGCTACGAGGATGAACTTCTGAACACCTTTTCTACACGTTTTAAACAAAACGCTGCTGCTTCTTAACCTGAACTCTCCGGCCTCCAGCTGAGGAAATCCACAGTTACTGCTCTGTATTTTACATCAGTGTGCAAAGCTAAGCTAAAAGGCTATCCACCCATTATCTATACACCACTTAATCCTCACTAGGGTCGTGGGGGGCTGGAGTCTATCCCAGCTGACTCAGGGTGAAGGCAGGTTCACCTGGACAGGTCACCAGTCTATCACAGGGCTACACTTAGAGACAGACAACCAAGCACACTCACATTCACACCTACGGACAATTTAGAATCACCAATTAACCTCAACATGTTTCTGGACTGTGTGGGAGGAAGCCGGAGAACCCGGAGAGAACCCACGCTGCACGGGGAGAACATGGAGACTCCACACAGAAAGATCCTGGGTGTCCTCACCGGCGACCTTCTTGCTGCGAAGCAACAGTGCTACCCACCGAGCCACCTTGCAGCCCGCTAAAAGGCCATTTACTTTATATTTAGCATGCAAACATGAAAGCTCCGTCCTTTGTTTACGTCCACTGCTACACAGGCGAGCGCACAACTTGTGGCCAGACGTTAGCGACGCAATTTTTGACGAATTCACCAACAACAATCCAGCTCTTCCCTGTGCTGATTTTTAGTTTTCATCAAAAGACACATGATTTAGCAGCTGTTACACGTACCACTGACATTTAAAAACATTGCTCAAGTATCCCGGCTTGTCTCAAACACCTTGAGTTTTGGTTGGAGGCCATTGAGCATCACAGAAGTCTTTGTCATGGTGCCTGTTGCTCGCTAAACCCCCACAATGTGCTCTGGTTACCGATATGAACCGTTTCAAACAACTATTACAAGCTTATCTCAAACTCATCAGCTTCAGACAGGGATCTCCAACTGAGCTACTGTCCTGCAGGTTTTAGATGTTTCCATACTGCAGCACACCTGACTCACATGAATGGATCTCCAGCAGCTTGTTGTCAAGTTCTACACAAGTCTGTTAATGATGCATTAATCTGAGTCAGGTGTGCTGCAGTAACATCTGAAACCTGCAGGACCGGAGCTGGAGATCCCTGCTTTAGACGGAGGTCATTAACTGTCATGGAAGTCTTTGTTATGGTACCCAACGCTGGCTAAATCTGCACAATGCTGAACTAAATCCAATAGTGTCCTACTGGAGCTTCACAGTGAGGTTTACAACCCCCTACGTAACAGATTGGATGCAGTAATGCGGTTTTATCCCGATTTTAATCAACTTTAATGTACGTGAAGTGTGCATTATCTGGGAACAACAGCACGGGATTGGGGCTTGGTGTTGGGTGAATGGTAATTGATTTGGACTGGATCAGGGCCATGGCTATTAAAAGGACAATGACTGGAGTTTGTTCACTCTCAGCTCACTTGATTTAGATGTTTGTTTCTGAAGATGAAACGTTTTGAAGCTCAGTTCAGTTTGATGATTGAGAACAGCTGCTTTAACCATCAAATGGGACCAGAGCTGATCGTTGTGTCACTGACAGGCTTCGCTGTCCGATGTTCACACGTACTGGTTCTGGCAGGAACGCTTGTTTCAATCTGGACCAAAGCAATGGGGAACTTTGCTCCTAATATTGTAATATTAAACCATATTTAGACCATGCTTGTATCTGGAAACAGTCAGTGTCAATACTCTCTGTTTTGTTTTCCAACACTGTCAGTTATCCTGTGAAAATAAATTACAGTGTGTTAGCTGAAGAATAAACACAAACAGGATTTTCATGTAATTCTGGGTAATTTCACCCTTTCTCAGGTAACAAATTTGCACATTTCTGCCTATTTCTATGACTTTTATGATACTTTGGATTAGCTGAGCTTGCTTCCTTTCTGTCTGTTTGACTTGTTTTGTTTCTCACTGCTCCTCTCTGTGTGGTTGCTTTAAGTCACTGAACACACGTTTTATTTCCAACATGTTTGGACATCATGAGGCCATAACCCGGCCCTTTATTTTAAAAAAAAGTAACATAAAGATCGGAGAAAGGCAGAAACAGCAGCTTGGCTCAGGCTGAAAGCAACAGAATCCTCCAAGCAGGACCTCTAAAGTTTATGTGCTGGACTTTTTCTTGGCCATGAGCGGTGATTTTATGGAGTCTTGTCATCACTAATCCAAAAAGCAAAGAGGTGGAGCGTGAGGGGAGCTGAGGTCGGCCATGCGAACCTCCCTGCACCATGACGGCGCTCACCTGTCATTCAAAATCACCTTAATTATGCACAACTTTAATACAATTTAAACAGCTGAGTTATGTTAAAACTCTCACCTGTGTAGTTGTTGTTAAAGAGAGCAAAACCACTTTTTGTACCTGGTTGTAAACATGTTTATTTCTGCTGTAAAGTCGGACATTTTAACATATTAGCGTCGATGAGGATTGACTCACTTTTGGAGCCTCGAGTGGCCGTTTGAGGAACTGCAGCCAAAGCAAACGAGCTAAAACAGCTTGTTGCTAAACCAGACAACCTTGGTGGTCCATTAAAGATCAATCTGACACCTGAGGCTGTAGATTAATCTTTACCACTTTGTGTGTCTATATAGATTTTTCGATTGTTAGTTAATAATTAAATAAACAACTATGTGTTTTAACCGACCGGTATCGGCTTGAAACTACGCTAATTTTCTAATAAAGGATTGGCAGCATTATAAATTAATCGCCACAAATTCTGCGCATTTGTCTGTTTTTGTTAACGGACACATGATCGATCTAAGATTGTCTCAAACATGTTAGCGCTGATGTCATTAACGAAGTCTTTGTCATGGTGCCCGTTGCTAGCTAAACCACCACAGTGCTCTCCAACGTGAACTTCCTGTAGTCTGAGTGACGCCTCCTCTGGTCTCTACAGCGTCAAACAGGGAGAGGCTCCACCTGGTGGAACAACCAGGTACTACAGCTGGTCTGCGATACGTTTTCTGACATGCATGTAGAGAAAACAGGAGCTTGTAGAGCCTCAGTACATCCTACCTTCCAACACTACGTTCAGACAGATTCCTATTGGAGCTTTACAACAAGGTACAGAACATTAATGAACAGCTTGGATGCAGAAATGCAGTTGTCAAGCATGTACATTGGGTTGATTTGAATAACTTTAATGTACTTGAAGCGAGTATTTTGTGGGAAAATGGTGTTGAATTGGTACTCCGTAGCTGCAAATGCCAAATATTAAACAAATCAGACCAGATCGGGGGCGAAGACTTGATCAGAACGTCTCTATTAGAAGGACAATGACTGAAGCTCACTTGATTTAGATGTTTGTTTTCTAAACGCGAGGATGAAACACCTTGGCGCCGAGTCGCGTCGAATGATTGAGACCAGCTGCTTCGCTCGCAGCGCCTTCGACATCAAACGAGAGCAGATCTGATAGTTCACTTACGGGCTTGGAGGCGTCTCTCTCGACCTTGGCCTCCGTCTCCCAGAGGTGGTGGCCGTCTAGAGAAAAGAAACACAAAAAGACAAACGACGGATCAGAACAACGATCCACCTACTTGGCTCCCAGCAGAAAAGTGAAGGAACGGAACGAGGGCTTGTTATTATTATCTGTTACATCAGCGACGCATGAAGCGGCCGGAGGGAATTGAAGGCATCGCAAACGTCATGACCCGCCACTCATGAGCTCATATCCCCCAGTCTAACAACCCTGAGACAGAAATCTGATGCAATCCTGCAAAAAAAAAAAAACTCGAGTCATACCAAAGAGATGAGCGACATCTTCGGTGGATGAGAGAAACCTTGACTTCATCGAGGAATCCCAGCAAGCTGCAGCAGCTGGTTGGCTCATTATTACTGGAAACTGACAGCTCGACTCCACTTTCTTACTCCTCGTGTTCTCACAGGAATCTCTCCATATAATGATTGTTAAACGCCATTGGTATTTTTCTTCTTTTTCTGGTTAATGTGCTTTTTTTTTTTTCCCCTCTTCTCGGCCGCCACATTAAAGAGGTTTTCCCATCAGGCAGTAAAAGGCGGCATCATGCGAGCTGCTGGGAACACTGGAAAGCGTAGGAACCGAGTTTGATTTGTCATTTCGCCCAATGAGGTGCGAGTAAAACTGTATTTTTTAACCAATTTATTAGGCACAGAGGGAAACCAGCGCTGTATCTTTAGCCCCCTGACTCATTAACAAGGCCCTAAAAGACATTGAAGTGCTGTGAAAACGGCTTAACGTGGAAAGCGAGCTGCGCTTTAAAGGGAAGAAAAAAAAAAAAGAAAAGGAGGTCAGCTGTGGCCACGTTTGCTTGAAGGAAACGAGATGTGCGCGGCGTTGCTCAACCGGTTTGATAAGTGGAGTGTCTGAAGCGTGCAGACGGACTCGGACGGGAGTTGCGAGGTGGCAGAGATGGACGAGGTGCTGCTTGGCGCTGACGCTTCCTATTATGTCCGAGGAGACGTCGGAGAGCTGTTTACCTCCACACGCTCTGTTTTCATCTCACTTAAGAGATTCTCCACATGCTTGGCGCTCGACGCTTCGAGTGCTGCTCTCCAGGATGAAGTGCTTTCATTTGTATCAGCGAAATGCACTTTAAAAAAGACAAATCTGTAAATAAACAGTGAAAATCTGGCAGCGGGGTGCTCTCAGAACACTCAGAAATGATATTAACGCAGTAAAACAGGATAAATTTATGGTTGCACACTGAAAAAGAATAAATCACTTAATTTTTTTTACAGTTAACATTTAAATTATTGTTTCTGTAATCTGTAAAATATTAATTTTTCAAAAAGTATTACATATTTTTTTCTTTGAAATAATTAAAAATATCTGAATAATAACTATATATATATATTTTTTTTTAAATTTTAATTTTACTTATAAAAATAGATTTGTAGACATTATTTACTGTTTTGTTCATTTTGGGGGAGGATTTTCCAAGATCTAAGCTGTAATTTAACAAATCATGGAAAATCTGTAAATTAACTGTTTAAAAAATATGTACCATTTTTCCAATCCTTATTATTATACACAATTTATTTTTCAAATAATTGCAAATTTAAATTTCTGATTTAATTACAGTAAAGTATGATTTTACTGGATGTTCTCTGCAATTTATCAAAACAGGTAAAATAACAGTTAAAATCATTATTATTGTTTAAATTCTTATTATACTTCAGTTTTCTTTTAAATAAAAAAGGCAAATATTTGTAAAATGGCATTATTTTTGGCTGATTTAAAAACAATAAAAAATAATGTAATTTTATAGTTAAATACTGTAAAAGAGTTATTTACCATTTGGAAAAATAGATTTTTAATTAAGACAATATTTACAGTTTTGGTTAGTTTCTCTTGTTTTACAGTCAGCATAGAAATTAATACTTATTTTCTGTGTTTTTACTGTGATAAGAAATTACAAATAGTTTATTAAAACAAAGAAATTTGAATTTTAGAAATATTTAATATTTCTCAAAATATATTTTACATAATGTTCTTTTTTAAAAAAGTAAAATATCTATAAACTAACACTATTTTTTGGTGATTTAAATGCTTTTAAAAATAGAATAATTTTACACTTACTTAATTTTTTGTAAAAATAAAGACTTCTGATGTGGGCATCACTTACAGTTCTGGCCTCTTCAATGTTTACAGTAAAATTAATCATTTTTCTCCTGTAATTTTACTAAATATTATCTGTAATTTAAAAGAAAATTCTGTAAAATAACAATAAATAGTTAAAATATTATCACTAAAAACTGTATTTTCAACAGTGCAGAGCAAAGACATAAAGAAAAGCAACGATGAAGCTCTGACATGAAGCTGATAACTTCAAACCTGAGCCGTCAGGTCTGAAGTCATGTTTCCAAACTCACAATCGAGACGTTCTGTCAAATGTTTTGGTGAAAACACGACCTCGGACCGACCTGAAGTCTGTCAGACGTCCAGTAGCACCTGCTGCACATCAGACTGTTGAGCTGAGACTCACAATTAAGCCTAAAATTATTCATACGCAGGCCAAATTTTGATTTGTAATGATTTTTTAATCTAGTTTTAATCTGTGGAAAGTGAGCAGGAAGCCTTCCAGACCTGCGAGACGAGCAGAGGAACGAGATCCAGGGGAGACGTGCACAAAGCTTGTTAGCAATTATGAGAACTGTTTGATTGATGTGGTGGAAAATAAAGATTTACTGAGAAAACGGATGAATCATTTTGGACAAGGCATTGTGTAAGAGCTGTTTTCTTTATGTCGTCTTTAGCCAGAAGCGGCCTGTCGGATGAATACAAATTTACTACAAATCAGC
>NW_007579179.1:33071-50076 GCF_000690725.1 Stegastes partitus
AAAACGCTCTGAAACAACCTGATCCAGGACATGTTAGCTGACAAACGAGAAAAGTTTTTCTGCACAATAAAAACAAGCCTGTGATGCGACGTGAACACGGAGGAAACTAAAGCACGTCGTCCGCAGAGGGCCGGACTGTGGATGGAACATGTGGCTCAGCTGGACCAGAATGCCTCCTCGGTGGCTTCGGCTGAAACAAACCAGCTCAGTCCCGACTGCAGTCTGAGGCCAGAGAGCTGGAAAAGTTAACGGCGTTCTCACATACTGATGTTTAAACTTTATGCTCAGAATGAGTCACGCTCGGTTTCGCTTGACTCATGAACTCTCGTGTTTGTCTCACGTTAAAGACGGAGGCGGCAGGAACGCCACAAGAACCTCAGCCCATGTTTTTCCTTCACTTCTTTCTGTTTTGTCGTGTTTCAGAGCAGTAATATCTCATATCGCTGTCAATGAAAACATGCACGGATGCTCGCTGTGGGTGAAAGCTACCTGTTTTGCATTTTTGACGCCTTTATGTCGCAATATCGTGCACATTTTGTCTCCCATCCTCTACCAATTCACCTGACACGGTGCACCATTAGCTCAAGCTAACCTGCAGCTAGCATGTTAGCTCGAGCTAACACAGGAAGGTGCAGCCTCACATTTATCTTCTGCTTCAACCTGCTGCTTCCTGCACAAAGCGAGAAAAGAAAGACGAGTAGTAGAAATAGTTTGGATGAAGCAAGAAGTGGTGCCGTTGTTGTTCTGCTTCAGCTGGACGGGTTCTTATCTGGTGTGCAGTGGACGGTTTTTTGATTCAAGCTTTTAAAATCCAGCTTCCTCCTGCCGTTCCTACCATCCTGCACGCTCCAGCTTTGAAACCGAACAAGTTAATGCTATTTTTTTAAGCACTATTTTGTCTTTATTTTTGAGAGAAGCAGGGAAGAGACACACAGTAAAGGCCCATCCAGCAGGGAACCTAACCGGGGATTTGTTGTTCAGGTCACCCTACGAGTTAATTTTCCTATTTAATGCCCTGTGTGATCCATTCGTTGCAGCCATTACCTCGATAATGCGTGTTTATGCAGCGGTCATTACAGATGAGGAAAGTGGAAATGATGCAAATGACTTCTAATGAGCTGCAAATTAGAAACGAGAACCAAGAAACAAAGCAGCGAGGCCGATAAACCCTGCAGACACATCGACAGGTTTCACTGATCGGTGGGATTTCTACTATTAATTCAACTCAACGAGCCGCAATTGATCAAATATCTCTGCTGTTACATGAAGTAGTTTTTGCCTTATTTAACTGTATGAACCCCAAAAAACAGCAAAAATGGTTGAAAAGTTGCCTTGTTTACAAAGGAAATCTGAAATTACATTATTGATCAGAGGCAGAACCTGTGGAAACAGAAGACACGATTGGACTTAATCGAGCTCTTCATGTGTGACGTTCGGTTGTTCTGGGAAAAGGAACCAAATCTAAGCTTAAAGTTTGAGCTCTGATTCAAAAAATTCACCCAAAAATAAACTGTTTGCAGCCAATTTGGTAAAAAAAAAAAAGCTTCACGAGTGTCTCAGATGTTATTAACCGTCCAGAAAGAATTCGGCTGAACTGCAGGCTGTGGTTTTTTTTAACTGTCATTCTGCCCTGAAGACATTTCTAAGTTCTCTCTCCTTCATTCTGTTGCCGTGGAGGTGCAGGACTTTATACCGCAATGAAAAATGAACTAAAAATGAGTAGAGAGTGAGTTCAGAGGGTTAAAAAGCATGACTTTAGAGATGCGTGGAGGGTTAAAGGATGAGAAAGAGTTCATTCATCAGCAACAAGTTGTAAAACCAGTGAGAAAAAAAAAGCTGTAAGTGCCTCTGAGAAGTAATAATCCAAGAGATCTGTTCCCACCACTTCATTAAATGCATGGTTGCAAGATTATATTGAAAAAATCGAATTATTTAAGGTTATTTTTATGGGTTGGGTTGATGTAAAATGGTTGGTAATTGCATCCACATGTCAAACATCTGAATCAGTTGATTGAAGTTCAAGTTGAGGAAACTTAATGAAGATTGCTAAATATGTCTGGATTAATTAAAAATCCCCGTGATTGTAGAGTCGCTGTTTGTTTGTTGGTTGATCCGCTCACAAAGCCTGACGCAACCTGTTGTTTTCTTAGAGTGCATGAATAAGTTTTTCAGCTGATGAGAAGAAGTCAGGTGAGCGTCGGTTAAATCAGAACAATCTGGTGCAAGGTGCAGACATCTGGGACACACACCCACAAACCAGAGTGTGGGATTATGAATCAAGAAAAGAAAAAAAAGAAATGGGGCGAGGAAACGTCCCCGTAAACAAAAGCTTGTATATACAGGAAGTCGTAGAGGATCGCTCAGCTGGAAGGACGTCGAACCGGATCTTGTTTTTTATGCTAAACAGCCTTGAAGCTGGAAACACCGGAGCCTCTTCTCGTCTCTATCCCGCACCGTGCACAAAGAATTCAAACCAAAACTGCAGCTCCGACTCGGAAAAACCTGTCAGGAAAAACCTGTGCAGAAGGGAAGCCTCGGAGTCGGCCCACAGGAGGTAAACATGTTTTCCAGATCTGCTGCTTTCCTCTCTGACTCACTCGCATCATCGCTCACAGATAGAAAAATTAAATTGAGCAATTTGTTTCCCGCGCCCGTCCAGGAAAACGTCTCTGAAGAAACGCGTGGGATGCCTTTTGTTTGAAAAGAGCGCGCTGGGTAATTGATAACCGCAGAATGTAATTGATAACCGCAGAATGTTCCAGAGTTAGAGGGCAACATCTGCACAGGGAGAGAACTTCCAGCCTCCACAATATGGTTTCTGACTCCTCTGGCCCACTGTGCTGGAAGACGTCCAACGTTATCCAAGTTAAACAACTCCCCGGCCTGAAACCTGCAGAGAGCGCCGCATGAACCCGGCCGCTCCGCTGCTGGCAGCTTCTCACAAGACTCACAATTCACATTTCGTTAGCGACGGTCTATACAAATCATTACTTTCTCAGAGCAGACATAACACAGAGCAGCGAGCGACACGGCGGCGGTGAGCAGCCGGACAATATACAATACAGTTATTTGTCATGTCGTGTTTATAAATGGAATCAAACAGCTCCTTGTGCTCCTTAATTGGGGCTGGGTGGAGTGAAGCGCCGGTGCCCAGAGTGAAACAGCGGGGTGGCGCGCGCCCAAGCCTCATAACGTACAGTAAATATAAACACATGCTCGACCCGCAGCCCTGTGGCCCGCTCAAAGGCTTCCCTTGTCCTCCCGCTGACGGCTCAAGCTTCTTCCTTCCCACCGCCCTGAAAACACGTGGAGGCTTCTGGAGGTTGCATGCAAGAAGAAGAAGAAGAAGAAGCTGATAAATGGCAGCAAACCGGACGAGGAGGAGGAGGCGATGCACAAGTCTCAGAGCTGCACAGCAGGCCGGGTTATAACCCGAATGGGAGTTTTTTAAGCCTCAAACTCTCACAGCTGCACAACTGGTGAGTTTTTTTTTTAGGCTTAAAGTTTTATAAATAGAAAGTTTTAGAAGAAACTACACCTACAGACAGTAAATAACTTCCTCCAGCACGAGTATCCTCAACATCCTTTGAAAAACTCCTAAAAATGCATCATGAAACTGATGAAAACTGGTTGTTTGTCCAATGAAAAGCTGATCTTTGAAGACATACGGGACAACGACAATGACTTCACCAAACCAGGAGTCTCAGAGCTGCACAATCGGCCAGATTACAACCCAAATGGGAGTTTTTTAAGCTTCAAGTTTCATAAATTGACAATAAATGACGTGTTTCAACACTTCCACATTCAGCATCCTTGAATAACTGCCTAAAATGCATCATGAAACTGCAGAAAACTGGTTGTTCTTCCAATGAAAAGTTGACATTTTGGAGACATTTTGGACAATGACGCTGAGTTAACTAGACCAGAACTCTCACAGCTGCACAGTTGAACAGGTTCTTACCCATATGTGACTTTTTCAACCTTAAAGTTTCCTAAATAGAAGGTTATTTTAGAAACAAAGCACAGTTTAAACACCTATAGACGATAAATGACACGTTTCAACACTTCTATCTTCAGCGTCTTTTAAAAACTGCCCAATAAAGCTTCAATAAACTGCTGAAAACTGGCCTTCACTCCAAGAGCTCTTGATGAAAACATAAAACCCTTTCTCTCTTGTAGCCATAAACTAATCTTCCAACACTACGACTGTCAGTTTCTTAGAAAACTGATGAAAACTGGTTGTTGTTCCAATAAAAAGTTGATGTTTTAGAGACACACAGGACAATGACGATGACTTAACTAAACCAGAACTCTCACAGCTGCACAACTGGCCAGTTGTATGTGAGCTTTTTTAGGCTTAAAGTTTTATGAATAGAAAGTTTTAGAAGAAACAAAGCACAGTTTCAACACCTACAGACAATAAAGAACTTCCTCCAACACAAGCATCCTCAACATCCTTTGAAAACTGCTGAAAACTGGCAGTTATTCCAATGAAAAGCTGACATTTTGGAGACGTAAAGGACAACGGCGACTACGTAACGCAACCAGAACTCTCACAGCTGCACAACTAGTCAGTTCAAGACCCTTTACGGGAGATTTTTAGGCGTAAAGTTTCATAAATCTAAAAGTATTAGAGAGCTGTTGAAGAAAACAAAACACTCTTACGGCCATAAATTTGATCTTCCAACACGAGGACTCTCTGCTTTCTTTGAAAACTGATGAAAACTGGTTGTTGTTCCAATGAAAAGTTGACGTTTTGGAGACTAAGAACTCTCACAGCTGCACAACTGGTCAGTTCACTCACCTATGTTAGTTGTTTTTGGCTGAAAGTCTCATAAATTGAGAGTTTTTGAAGAAACGAGGCACAGTTTCAACACCTATAGACAATAGATAATATCCTCCAACACCGGAATCTTCAGCATCCTTTGAAAACTGCCTAAAAATGCATCTTTAAACTGCTGAAAACTGGCCTTCACTCCATTTATTATCTTATACTCTAAGACACTTACAGATGTTTGGTTGCATCCTCACTGTCTCTTGATAATTGCGGGAAAATGCAACATTAAACTACAGAAAACTGACTGTTTTCTTCATCTACAGAAACAGAGAACTACAGAAATGTCCCAGTTGCACAGCTGCTCAGAGTTTCCTAAACCTACTAGTATGAGAGAGTTTTTGAAGAAAACAAAACACATTTTTCACTCTTATAGACAATAAGTTAATCTTTCAACACCAGCTGTCTTTGAAAACTGCTGAAAACTGGCAGTTTTTCCGATGAAAAGTTGACGTTTTGCAGACAAAGAGGACGATGACTTCACTAAACCAGAACTCTCACAGCGGCACATCTTCTCAGTTTATGACCTATCTGTGACTTTTTTTACACTTAAAGTTTTATAAATGGGGAGTTTTTGAAGAAAAAAAGCACAGTTTCCACTCCTATAGAAAATAAATCCTTCTTCCAACGCTAGTATCCTCAGCATCCATTGAAAACTGGCTTTTAATGCATCGTTAAACTGCTGAAAACTGACTATTCTTAATAAAAAGCTTTTCATTTCAGAGACACACAGGACAACAATAACTACAGAACTCTAATCATGGCACAGCGTCTCAGTTAATGACTTGAGTTTTGTAAGCTTCAAGTTTCATAAATGGGGAGTTTTTGAAGAAACTAAGCACAGTTTTCACTCTTATAGACAATAAATCACATCCTCCAGCACCGATATCTCCAACATCCTTGAAAAATTACCTTTTTTATTTATGAAAAGCTGATATTTTTGGAGAATAATAACTGCTTAACTAAACCTGAACTCTCAATTCATGATCTGCACGTGAGTTCTTTAAGCTTCAACTGCATTTTAAGAAAAAACAACAACACACAGCTTCCCTTCCTATAGATGCTGGTACGGAGGCTGCCTGCAGGAAGAAGCTGATAAACGACATCAAACCGGAGGATCTGAGCCGCTCAGTGGTTCATCGACCGACGCCGTCGCACTTCCAACCAGAAATCAATCTCTGGAGATTCTCAAAAAGGGGCCGTTGTGGATTTTATTTATTTATTTATTTATTTTTTATGAATCATGCGCCGTAATTTATGAAAACATAATCCCCGCTGTTTATGCGTCTGTAATTGATTTGTTTATGAAAACAGCCATTGTTCTCAGAAGCGCGAGCAGCAGCCAAACCGCCGAGCAGCTTCGAGTGGAAGTCATTGTTCTGCGAGCGTAATGAAACCGAAGCCCGCTGACCACGTGCACCGCCAAAGCAAAGCAACTCTCCCTCCCAAAGCCAACCGCGGCTCGGAATTAGCAAACTTTACTGAGCCGCCACGGTTAAAAACAGCCTCTGTCCTCTGCTGCACTGTTTTCTGCTCATCTGCAGCCGCCCTGCAGCTCCGCAATCTGTTTTCAGATCATCTTTCTTGTGCGCCAGCTCTCGTCCAAGTAAAATCAGACAGAGCTTGGACGAGGGAAAACTCGGCCTCTCTACCTGCCTGGAGCTCGGTTCAACAAAAACACAGCCAGCCTCCACCTGAGCAGCCATCAGGAAGCGTTTTTTTCTCTCTCTCTCAGCGATACTGACTGAAGCAGAGCAGGCAGCTTCCCAGAGCTCCGGGCCAGATGTAAAAGTGCTCATTTCATTTGGGTTTTTTTATTTTTTTCCTCAGTGAGGATTTCCTCCAGGATCTCTGACTGAAATTAGGCGATTATCAATCATGGAGGGGAAGCACTGCACAGAAAACCACCGAAGGAAACGAGACCGAAGCAGAGTATCAACAAGGAAACAGAAACGTATGCAAACGTTATACAAACGTAAAGGTGTGATGTGTCGGACAGAAGTGGACTGTGAGACAAATGCACACTTCAGACAATAAAATATTCCTCCAACATTTTTGCTGTCCAGTGAAAACTGCTAAAAAATAAAATGCATTAAGTTGCAGACATCTGATGTTTTGGAGATGCACAGGATGCTAATAAACGAAACCAGAACACTCACAGTTGCACCACTAATCAACCCACGTAGAGGCTTCATGTGTCATAAATGGACCAACATTGTAAACTTCTAGACAATACAGAACATCCTCTGACACTTGAGTCCTCAGCTTCCTTCAACAACTGCTGAACACTGTCTGGTAGCCAAATGAAAACACAACAACAACTGGTCAGTTTGTAACCCGTGTGTAAACTTTTTAACCTTTAAGTTTCAGACTTTGGGAAGAAACCCAACCACAGATTTCACTCTTACAGACAATGAATTAATCTTCCAGAACTCTGATCCTCAGCATTCTTTGAAAACTGCCTGTTTTATTCATGAAGACAGTTTGAAAACAAACTGGACGATAATATCCTCAAAATCCTTCCAAAGTTGCTGAAAACTCTGTTTTCCTCAAAGGAAGTTGACATTTTAGAGACAATACGAACTACAGAACTCTCACAGTTTCACAACTAGTCAGTTTATCAACAGTATCTCAGTTTTTAACCATAAAATGTCATAAATCTACTTGTACTAGAGTCTTTTTGAAGAAAACAAACCGCAGTTTTTGCTCTTATAGACAATAAATTAATCTTCCAACACTCTTCATTTGAAAACTTCTGCCAACTCCTTGATTCATTCATGACAAGCGGACATTTTGGAAATAAATCAGACAATAATAACTGTTCAGCTAAACCTGAACTCTCACAACTGGTCGATTATTGACTTGCATCGGAGTTTTTTAAGCTTCAGGTTTCATAAAAGGGAGTTTTTAAACTTTTAGAAAATGAATAACATCTTCCAACACTTGTATCCTCAACATCAGCTGAAAACAAACAGAAGACGCATCATTTAACTGCTGAGAACTGTCTGTTTATGAATGAAAAGTTGACATGTTGGAGACACAAACAACAATAATATCTACAGAACTCTAATAGTTGCACCACTGGTCGGTTCATGAGCAGTGTGTGAGTTTTTCAAGCTTAAAGTTTCATAAATTTACTGGTATTACAATGTTTTTGAAGAAAGCAAGGTGCAGTTTGACTCTTATAGACAGTAATTTACTCCTCTAACACTCAACATCCAATGAAAACTGCAGAAAACCAGCTGTTTTCCTCAAGAAACGCACGACAATAACGCCTACAGAAGTCTCACAGTTTCACAGCTCGTCAACTCATGACCAGCATGTGAGCTTTTTAGGATTTAGCTTTGATAAATCCACTTCATTAGAGAGTTTTCTTAACATCACTCTTAGCATTAACATCCTCAAACTGCAGAAAAATCCACTTTCACCTGCTGAAAACTGTTTTCTGACTGAAAACTCGTCACTTAACCTGCTTTATTTTTAAAGCTTAAACTTTCATAAATAGTTTTTGTCGAGCACAAAGCACAGTTTCCTTCCTCACAAACAATAACTGACGTGTCCCGACACTCATCCTGCAGAGCTGGAGGTGAATAAAGGCCAGCGGGGCCTAATTTCCCAAATGGAGCGACCGGGACTTATCAGAGACACAATCTTCAGACCAAACGAAAGCAAGGTGAGAGCGAGTCGGGCTCAGATTACCGCCGATGTCTGCAGCGCCGAGGCCGAGCGCAGATCTCCTGTGACCGATTGGCCGTAACCAGGAGTGACAAGCTAACTGATGCTATCGAGGCTATTTCTGCCGCCGCGGCATCGAGGGACGGCCGGCGAGATAAGGCCGACGTGCGGTTACTGTTTTCAGATTGGGCGCCGAGCAGCAGGTGACATCGGGGACGGAGCGGCTCTCTCTGGGAAAACAGGGATTTCCTTCAGCGTGAGTCACCGGCAGCAACAAAAAACACGAAGATGCAGAGAAAACACGCGAGGCCTCGAGGTCACGGCCTCTTCCTCCCGTTTCTGCGACACACACACAAGCGCCAGTGTTTCCTCACGAAGTCGTCCGTCAACACGAGTGGAAACATCGTCGGGAGCGTCGGACACCGAAACCAAAACAGATGAGATTCTGAGCCGACGAGGAAACTCTGACACAAACTTGTAAGCAGAGGATGCACGCGAGCGCTCGCCTCGTAGGAACATTCGCGTCCGTCAGCGTTCACATGTTCGGCTTTATTGGAAAATTTGCAGGAAAATTGTCCGTCGGTTAAAAATTAAAAGCTTAAGCTCTTTATGGCAGCGAAATCCCGCAGTTTGGATTTATGAGCTCGATTGTTAAACGGTTTCTCAGTGCTCTGTCCTGGCACGAGCCAAACAACAATAAAAGCCAACAAAATTTCCAGATTCTTTCAGTTGAACACGAGGATCTGAGAGCAGAGATGAGATGTTTGTTTTTGGATGCAAATTTGTTGTGTTGCTTTCTTTGCTACTTGTTCAGGTTTCTTCCATCTCGACGTGTTATGTTTAGTTTTTTGTTCTGCTAAACCTTCACTCCAGAAGATAGCTCACTATTTTTACCATCTCATGAAAACTGATTTAAAAAAGCATCAATAAACTGCAGAAAAATGACTTTTTTTCCCCAAAGAAAAGAACAATAACTGCACAACTGGTCAGTTCACAGCCTGTATGTGAGTGTTTAAGCTTGAAGTTTCATCAACCTACCAGTCATAGTGTGTTTTTGAAGGTGCAGTTTTCACTCCTATAGACAGTAATTTACTCCTCTAACACTAGTGTCTCCAGCATCAAATGAAAACTGCTGAAAAATGTTTGTTTTCCTCAAAAAAAGTTCTGGAGACACACGGGACAATAATGACCTCTCACAGTTTCACAGCTCGTCAATTCATGACGAGCATGTGGGATTTTTAAGCTTTAAGTTTGATCAAATCTACTTGCATTAGAGAGTTTTTAAAGAAAACAAAGCACTTATTATTATTCCTGACATTGATATCCTGAAACTTCCTTTGAAAAGTGCAGAAAAATCCACTTTTAAACTGATGAAAAATGTCTGTTCTCTGAATGAAAACTTGACATTTAACCTGTTTTTTTCAAGCTTAAACTTTCATAAATAGCTCTTGAAGCAAACAAAGTCCAGTTTTCACTCTTGCAGATGATAAATGAGGACACTCCCATCCTCGCCATCCTAAGAAAATAGATAAAAAATGCATCGCGAAGCTGCAGAAAACTGTTTTCCTCGAGAAAAGTCGACATTTTCCAGACACACGGGACAATAATGACGACAACAGAAAACTCCCTCAGCTGCACAACTGATCAAATTATGACGTGCAGGTGAGTTTTTTAAGTTTAAAGTATCATAAATCTGGTAGTTTCTGAAGAAAACAAAACGCAATTTTCACTCTTATAGACGTTAAAGTATTCTTGCGACACTCGTATCCTCAACATTCAACAAAAAATGCAGAAAAGTTCATTGTTCAACTGGTCGATTCATGACCTGTGTGCGAGTTTTTAAGCTTAAAGTTTCTTAATCTACCTCTTATACACAATAAATGACTCTTGCAACACTCTTATCTTCACTATCTTAAGAAAACTGCTAAACTATGTGTAGATGAGCTGCGGTTTTCCTCAAGAAACTCTCACATTTTCCAGACACACGGGACAATAATGACGACCACAGAAAACTCCCTCAGTTGTACACATGATCAAATTATGATGTGCAGGTGAGTTTTTTTTTTAAGCCTTAAGCGTCATAAATCTACTAGTCGCAGACAGTTTTTTAAGAAAACTACGTGCAGTTTCATCTCTTACAGACTATAAATGACTCCTCCAACGTTTAAATTCTCACAATCTATCCAAATTACAAATAAATGCATCATCAAACTACAGAAAACTGATGGTTTTATTCCTGAATGTGGATTTTTTTAAGCCTCAAGTGTCATAAATCTACTTTTATTAAAGAGTTTTTGAATAAAACAAAGCGCTGTTTCCACTCTTATTGCAAATAAATTTAAATTCTCACAATCCCATGAAAATTGCAGAAAAATGCATCCCCTAACTGCAGAAACCGTTCAGTTTCCCAAATGAGAAAGCTGAAATTTTGGAGATATACAGGAGAATAATGACTATTATACTAAACCCAAACCCTCATAGCTGCACAACGGTCAGTTCATGACTTGCGGGTGAGTTTTTTTAAGCTTAAAGTGTCATAAATCTTTTGCTATTAGACAGTTTTTGAAGCAAACAAAGTGTAATTTTGACTCTTACAGACAATAAATGAGTCCTTCAGCAATTATATTCTCACAATCCCATGAAAATTGCTGAAAGATGCATCATAAAACTGCCTAAAACTGGTTGTTTTCCTCCTGAACTCTGGACATTTTGTTGGCCAATCACGACCGCGACTGTAAACCGAAACTCAGAGTTGCACCGCAAACTTGTTGTTTCATTTCTGAATTTGTCTCATTGTACCGGCGACGCCCCGGAGAGCCGAGACGTCTCCGCGGTATCTATCCACCGGCGTGTTCATGCAGCGAGCAGCTGTAAAGGAGAACCAGAGCGATCCGCTGGGAGCTCATAGAGTTAATGAACTGAGATCTGGTGGCACAGAGCAGCTTGGACCGAGAGGTGGAAGGATGGAGGGAGGCGGGAGGCGAGGGGGGCAGTGTTGTGGAAGCCTGGCTTAAGGGTGTTTCCATGGTAGGATTGCCCAGGAATCTGCTGCTGGTGCCAGACGCAGGGAAACCCTCATCAAAAACAAGGCAGCAACACCCATCAGCAGCGGTGCAGAACCGCACTGGGCCCTAAAGACGGCCGGGTTCAGAACCAAAACAGAACCGGAGCGGCAGCCGACCTGGACGCGGTGGGAGGCTTCACAAAAGACAATGAACCAATTATCTGTTTGTAAGTTTTAGTCAATGAGATGTGTCGTTTGGGCAGAACATGAGGCTGCTGTTCTGTCAAAAAAAATAGATTCTGTAAAAAATGATGAAATGTTGCAGCATTCAAACTGTATTTTTTGCAGTTGCATCGAAAGCAGTGTAGATTTATGGTCACATGTTGTGAAAGAATAAATTACAATTTGTAAAAATACTGATTTCTAACGAGGACAGCATTTACTGTTTTTACCTTTTTGTTTACAGCCAACACACTGACGTTTTCTCTACATTTAATAAAACAGGGATAATTTGCACATTTTCTTCCTCCCTAAACTTCTCCCAATAACCCCGCACTAAAGTCTAATTTAGTGCTTTTCTGTATTTCATATGAAATGTAGCGATGTGACCGTTAGCATAGCACCTGTATCTATAGTAGAACGAGTCACTGTTCTGTCTACGTGGATGTGAAAAGCATGAACTGGTCATAATACATCACTAACAGAGCGGTAACTGACATCCTCGCTGTACGACTTTGGAGATGCTTTGATTTGCGTTCCTTCAAATTGATCCCAGACACGGTGAAAACCTCTAACTTCTCCAGGTATCCTGTTATCTCCACCCACAGTGTGGAATAATCCCAGTAAAATGGAACTACAGTCCAATAATAATAATACACAATACTTATATGGAGCTGTTGGTAGCCAGCTGCTGTTTTCTTGTGTTTTTCCGTATCCGGTGTGGTAGCGTGACCGTCCACATGCCACATCAACATGACGCTACTGTTTTATAAATAGTCCACATTGCTTTTCACGCGCGGACACAGAAAGCATGAATTGGTCATAATTCATCATTAACAGAGCTGTAATTAAAGCAGTCAGACTATGGAGGTGCTTTGATTTGCTTTCCCAACACAGTCAGATAAGTTCTCCAGATATCCTGTGCTGTGTCCATCCTCTGTGCTGGGTACACCTCAGGAGTAATCACATTACTACGGTGCTACAATCTGATCTCTAATTAGCTCCTGTGGTTTTCTGTCGATATAAAGGGTGATGGGACCAGCCATGTAGCGGACCAGTGTGGCCCTATGATAGTACAAACAGTCTACTGATCGTCCTGTGTACGAGTTGACCATAAGTCCTCATAGACGGCTGTGGCCCAGGTGGCAGAGCGGGTCGTCCACTAATCGCAAGGTTGGCGGTTTGATCCCCAAAGTCAAAGTGTCCTTGGGCAAGATACATGCTTCCAACGGCAGGCAGCAGCAACACAGCAGCTCTGTATGAATGTGATCTACTCTCAGAAATGTACGTCGCTTTGGATAAAAGTGTCTGCCAAGTGGGCTGCAGGGTGGCGCAGTTGGTAGCACTGTTGCCTCACAGCAAGAAGGTCGCCGGTTCACGTCCCGGTGGGGGCACCGGGATCTTTCTGTGTGGAGTCTCCATATTCTCCCCGTGCAGCGTGGGTTCTCTCCGGGTTCTCAGACTTCCTCCCACAGTCCAAAAACATGCTGAGGTTAATTGGTGATTGTAAATTGTCCGTAGGTGTGAATGTGAGTGTGCTTGGTTGTCTGTCTCTAAGTGTAGCCCTGTGATAGACTGGTTACCTGTCCAGGTGAACCTGCCTTCACCCTGAGTCAGCTGGGATAGACTCCAGCCCCCCATGACCCTGATGAGGATTACGCGGTGTTTAGATAATGGATGGATGGATGTCTGCCTAGTGAAAGTCTAATTGTAATAGACAGAGCTGTAATTAAAGTACTTATTAAGGACTTTGGAGGAGCTTTGATTTGCTTTCTATCAATGGATCCCAAACATTTAAAAAAAGTTCTCCAGCTGTCCTGAGCCCACTGTGCTCGGTCCAGCTCAGGAATAATCACATCACCACGGCGCTACGGTCCAATCAGCAACCAGTTCTGTTTCCTTATGTGTTTTTCTGTATTGAATATGAAGGGCAATGTGACGTATCGCTACTTTAGTAGGAATAACCTGCATTGTTCTGCCATAATCTGGTCATAATTCATCAGTTGTAACTGAAGTAGTTCGATTTGCTTTCCAGTGACGGATCCCAAACACGTGACAAGTTCTCCAGATATCCGGCGCTGTGTCACGGCGCCGCCAGCTGCTGCTTCCCCGTGTTCTTCTTTGTTCGATACGGAGGCCGATGGTAGCGACTGTAGCCTCATTGTTCTTCCCACACGGACGAAAAAAAAAAAGCACGAATTGGCTCTTAGAATAACATCGAATACGAGAAAAAAAGATTTTTGTTCAAACTCGACCTTCATCTTTGCTCCACCAAGCGGTTCTGGTGAGGCTCGTTTGATCCAGTGGGATTAGTTCTGCCTCCGAGAGAAGCTAAATGAGTCTGATCAGGGTCAAACAAAGAGAGGCCGTGAGGACGGGAATAAGGCCTGCTTCTTGTTTTGGTCGGCGGCCTCACGGCTCCATTGTTGCGGCTCCTTGTGGGTCGGAGGGCTGCGAGGTTGCCCAGGAAGCCGGAGAATTCCTCCGTCCACAGGTGGAACAATGAAAAGGCTTCCCTCTTCTTTTCTTTTTTTTCTTTTTGAATGAGTCACCAGCCCGATAGGATCACACGTGTTTCCAGCGCTCGGCCTCGGCCCAAACTCGGCCTCACGTTGCTTTGCTAAAGCTAATCAAGGAAATTGCTGTTTGTAAACCTCGTCGTATCAACATCTGGGAGCAGTCGCGTCCGCCTCCAAACCAGAGCGGCTCAGAGTCAGAAGAAGAGAAACAAATACTGAGGCATGGCACACATACACAAAAAAAAAGCGTGTGCACGGACATCACGTGCACAGCCGCCCACGCACACACACACACACACACACACACACATAACACATGCTGCATTTGTGATCCATTCCTCTGCTGAACAGGCAATGGAAACTTCTGCAAATGTAAATGTGCTGGGTTAAAAATACAGCGCATTAATGTGCACCACATGTGGCACTCTGGCAGCGTGGAGGATATTTTGACGGCGGGGGGAGGAGGAAGGAGCAGCGCTGGGGTTTCTCCAGCAGCACACACACACACACACACACACACACACACACACACAGCTGCAACACAACGGCGAACCTCCTCCTCTTTTACCTTGAGCCTTTTCCACGAACACCACCTTGGAGTCGTGCTGGAAGTTGTGTCCGTCCAGGAGCATCCTCTCGCCCCCGGCGGCCGGACACGTCTCCAGGCTCTGCTTGTCCACCAGCGGCAGCTCCTGGGCCGATCTCTGGGCTGCGGGAGGGAAAGCAGAGAGCTGAGCCGACACACACCCACTCCCCATGCAGACCTGAGCATCCAGGCTGAATCACTACCTAGAGCTGTCGGCCAGGAGGCTGCTGCAAACCTCTTCACGTTAAAATGAAATCCCTCCTCGACTGCAAGCGCGGAAAAGGCTTTGAAATGTGTTTGTTTGTGGTTTCTTTAACCCTCTGAACCCCAAAACTCACCGGCTGGTTTGAAATACATGTAGTCTTTTTTTTTAAATCTGCAAAATGACACCATTTATGAGAGCTAGAAACAAACAGACAGAATCGATTTTAAACTTTCAGGGAGTCAGTGAACGTAGCATGAGTGACACAGAATGTAATTGGGGAAATTAACTAAATCTAAACTTATTCTTTTTTTATTAACCTGCTATATGTGCAAAGATTTTCAAAGACTTCCAGCTTTTTTCACACCAATCATGTGTTCAGTGCAGCTCTGTGGGGAAAATGACCCAAATCTAAGCCTAAAATCACGTCTTATTTAAAAATTCGTCAAAAATAAACAGCTTGCTTTAACCAAATTCTGTAAAAAGCAAAATATTCTGCTCTCTTTTTCACAACTATGAAGCCATTCGTGACTTAACTGCGAACTACAGTCACGTGACAGAAATTCTGGGATGTTTTGGCTGAACTGCAGGCTGTGTCTGGACAGAGCTCAACAGATATGAAGATAAATTAAAAATGCAAAAACTAAAACATCCACCATCATCGGAAACACCTACAGGCGCTTGGAACACTGTTGAATATGTTCTTTCACTTTATTTTACTAAATGTTTGTAAAATAATCAAATTTTAATTAAGAAATTAAACTTTTTAAGAATTTTTTTTAAAGGATTTTTAGCGTTTTAACTCTGCTGCACTGCTCAGACGACATTAGTTTGTATTATAATAATAATTTATGACGTTCTAGCTGTGTTTTTCGGGGCTGTTTTGTCTCCAGGATTTTATATTGCGGTGAAAAATGAGTCCACAGTGGGTGAAAATGGAGCAAAAAAAGGGAGCCGAGATGGTTAAATCCCAGTGGATGTTTTGTCTCAGATATTTCCTCTCGTCGTCGTGGCTCTCACCTTCTGGCCGGCTCTCCTCATACCTCGCTCGGTTTGACTTTTTCCAAAATCAACCCTTCCTCTGTCTCGAGTTAAATAAAATGCCGACGTCTTGGCGAGGTGTAATTTCCCCGTGATTGACCGGGATGGAGGCTCAATAAAAAAAAGTGCTTTTCTCACGGGAGGATCGTCTGTTTGTAACTCGACGCTGCCGCTTTCTGATTCTGATGAAATTCTAATTCTCTGGAAGGGATCAGATCTTCCCCACATCTCCTCCTCCCCCCGCCGCCGCCGTCAATCGCTCGCACACACACCAGCTCAACTCTGGTTCAAAAACAATTGCTCGGTGGCAGACGTTCAGAAACTAACAATGCTCTATTTCAAGGGGTTGAGATCATGGTTTAACTACTGTCTTTCATTTACCTCATAAGACTTAATCTGTGTGGCAGCTCTCAGCGCCAGAACCACATGAAGCGGAGTTTATCCCGGTCCGCCGACAAAGGTCAACCCCAGTGCAGCGCGCCGAGTCGATGCAGTTTATCGACGGAGGCCTAAATAGCTTTTACAAACGCTGTCACAGTGAAACGGCCTCACAAGAACCGCCTCTCTAGTCAACGTTTGCTCCTTTATCAGTCTGTGCAACGCTGGTTTGTTTGATCGAAGCAAATAAAAAGTTGGAAGAAAAAAAAAAAAAAAACTCCCACGATCCAAAGTGGCTTCTTTAAAATGTTTGTTTGGTCCAGAATCAGCTCCATTAACGACTTTAAGGATTAATCAATTAGTGCAGATCCTGTATACGCAGCTAATTGATTAATCCACTTCCTGATCTTCTGGTCGTGTGATCTTTTTAAATAGAGCAGCTCTTTGCTTACAGCTTCCTGTCACGTGTGTCTGAAGCCTGATAGCAGGAATGTTGTTTTCTCTCTAACCTCCAACTCTTTGATTTAAAACTTTATTAAAGAGCCCA